>NW_024582080.1:3050268-3181274 GCF_017639235.1 Corvus kubaryi
GGGAAGGGAAGGGAAGGGAAGGGAAGGGAAGGGAAGGGAAGGGAAGGACCTCTGGAGTCTCTAGCACAAGCCCCTGCTCAAAACAGTTCCTGCAGGTTGTTTAGGCTATGTCCAGGTGAGTTTTGAATACTTTCAAGAATGGAGATCCCACAACCTCGGGGCAGCCAATAGCATGAGCTGACACTGCCTCATCTCTGCAGAGATGCATTTCTGAGGACTGCACTCTCCCAGCAATACTGCTTTGTACAGTAATGTATTTTAATAGTTTTGCACTTTAACCTGCTTTGTCTCCTCGGACCATTGGTGATGTCAGGCTTTGGCTGTATTGTGCCTGTGCACATCCTAAGAAATGAACAATGCGTGCTCTCTGTGGCAGCTCTGTATTAAAAGTAGTTTCCAAATACTGGTCAAGTTCTGATCTGTGAGTAGGGTTTTCTTTCACTTCTAATCATTGGTAGCAGCTTTAACAATGACAAGCATGGACAAAGCTGGGAATTTCATTTTGAGCTACTAGAAAACAAAGATAATCTCTTCTCTCTTTTGGGATGTGCCCACAGCTAGAGTCCTGGATGTCAAAGCCAACCATATTTAGTTGAAACACTGAACACATGCTTCTTGTAATGCCTATCAATACCTATTATTCATTGGTCTTTCGAGAAAGTCATAGTTTGCAGTGCCAAAGCCCACGTGTTGCTGAATGGTGAAAATGTTTTCACTGATGCAGTGTGGAGTGTGCTGTTTGCAGAGCAAAAAATAATCCCTGCAGTCCAGCATGGTGATTCTTTCTGTTGCCTTAAACCAGTGGCCCCTGGGGACACGTTTGTCTGGGCTGGCTTCTGACAACATGACCTCATCATTATGCTAAACCCATGTTCTTCCTGTCTTTACACAAATAGTCTTGCAATCCAAATGAGCACACTCTTTGTTATTTTAAAGAGTGGCTGGTACCAAAGCGAATCATTTTTCTTTTGATTAGCATTTTCAAAGGATAACCTTCGTGAATTTTCCACAGAGGCTGCTGCTTCTGCGACACAGTGCATCTGGTTGAGTTTTAATCATTTAGCAATTCTTGGCCTCAAAATGCTGTCGTTCCTGGGACTTCTTGAAAGCTGTGACATGAAGGCCGGTGGGGACAATGCCTTTTTTCTGATGTGTGTTCATTGCAGGATAGGATTCATGTTTTACGTCCTCTGTTTACTGCCAAGGCAGCTGCTGTTGAGGGGAAGGTGAAGCCATCCAAGAGGTGTGTTTGTAATATGCAATGGCAGCACATCTCTGAAAGGCATGGGACTAAGAGCCAGCTCAGGGAATCAATAAAATTTAAATAATTTTTATATGCTTGCTTATGGCCTTGGACATATTTCCCCTGTAACTCCAAGAGGACTTTAATTTGTGTAAGTGTTGATGCAACTTTGACCAAGAAGTTGAGGTTTTGCCATATATATCAAGACACTATCAAGTGAACTGACAAGCACGATATTTGCAGTTTCTCTGGACCAGCACTATCCATTTTCAGAGGGATTAATTAGTTATGGTGCTCAGAGAAAGGATTTCCATAGTAACTTAAGGAATTTATTGCTTAATGTAAAATAAATGAAGTGGGAGAGGGTATGTAGATTAGGATGCAGCTTGCTGTTTTATAATATTTAAGCTGATTGCAGGGATTCAGAATAGTTCAAGTATCCTTTTGGCACTAGTCCTGAGCCTTTTAATATGATCCTATTTTCTGACGTGACTCTGTGACCAAGGGACCACAGAGCACCACTAGCGTGTGTGGGATAATGCATTCAGACCTTGGTTGTATAGGAAATCTTCTAAATCACTGGGCAGCCACACTCCTTGTGAGAGTGAAAGTTCTGTGTGAAAACTGCCTAACAAGAAAACCAGGGTGAGAGGAACCTTACAAGTTAAAAATAGGGTTTAGTGTTTTCTCATTTCCTATAGCTGGCAGAAAAGCCATAGAATGTTCTCTGAAGAGTCAAACTGAGGAAAAGTTACTGAATGAAGAAATCTGTGTTAACAAGCATATACAAACTGCAAAAAGCAGAGTTTGCTTTTGATGTCCATGTTATCTGTTGTGTGCAGATAAGGAGTGATTGTCTCACACTGATTTCAAGTTGCATTTCCTTTCATTATCCACCAAACTTTGCTGTCTCTTTTTCTTTTTTTTCTTTTTTTTGCTCTGCACTTTGCTTTTTCTTAGCTTTCTCTGCTTTCTCCCTAGTTGTTCTTTATTTAAAGAAATTGCAGAGATTTCCTATTTCTGTCTTGCCATCTGGTCTAACTCCACAGTGGCTTTCCTGCTAGATCGCTACCGCTGGAACAGCATAGCAGGTATATACCATTTCAGGCACATAAATTTTCCAGAAGCAGCTGTTACAGCAGTGATTTTGCTTGAAAATAGGATTTCAAAGTCAGTTAGGATGATAGTTGCTTGGACCCAGGATATTTAAAAGTAAGGCACAATTAGACCAATATCCTTTTTGGATTTTTTTGGGGTTTTATTTAAAGTAGAGGAATCTAATCCTTACAGCTATTGTTCCCTCTTCATTTTAAGTACCAGAATTTAATCATACAATTTTCTCCTCTCCTTTTTTACATAGAAGCTCTGCTTTCCCTTGTGGACTGCCTTTCCTTGCTGACACAGTATTCATCGCTGTATGTCCAAGTGTCTTCCTCCACGTCACTAATCATTGCCATGTGTTTTCCTTTTCACCTTCTCCCTAAGAGCAGTGGGATATTCAGTGACATCATTGTGCAGGTAGTAGGAAGAGGTTCTGTTTGGGTTGTGGTTCATTTTTTTTCTTATCCTGGTTTTTGGTTGTTTATTCCTCCTCTTCTAGTTAGTGCACAGGGGCTTTCATTTTTCTCTTTCTATTTCAATTTGCTTTAATACCCTTCAACATCCTCAGTCATTCTCAGTATACCTCCACCTCACAAATAAGCCAGGATCTGAGATGATTAATCATGGCATAGCAGTTTATTTTCTCTAAGGTATACATAGCTAAACAAGATTTAATGGGCTTCAAAGGACAAACTCAGAGAAACAGCAGGACATTTCAATTATCTTTTTGGAGAGACAGAGGAATTGTCAGGAAAGCAATAACAGTGATACAGATAGATATTGCAGTGAGGGGAGAGGATTTGCTTGTAAAAGGCATTAGCAGGGGACTCCCCTGCTGTCTGACACCTGACAACAGGGGTTACTGCTGAAAGCCTGTTTTTAATGCTCGCTCTAGCCATGCTGTTCTCTTCATGTGGGATTGTTTCTAAGCAAGTGAAAGCTCATAACAGATTGACTTTTCCAAATTAGCCAAGGATGGTGTTTCCTGTTGATTAATGAAAGCCCAGCAGCCAGTGAGCCAGATGATGACAAAATTAGGCCTATAAAGCACTCAGTCCAGTTTGTGCAAGCCTCTGCACCAAGCAGAGGCCCTCCTACCGCTCCCCCCTGCCGAGTAGTCGCTGTGTTGAAAAGCATGACTTTTAGTCATCCTTAAAGTATTTGGGAGCTTGCCCTGAAATTGCTGAAGACTTTTTCAGGATGGGGGTCACCAAGGGGGATAGTGAGAGCCCAAACCAGGTGTTGCCCTCAGTGTGGGGGGGTGCAAGGCTCTGTTCTCTGGGAAGGCTAAACCACTCCCTGGGGGGCTGGTTTCTGTCCAACTTGGGGAAACTTTTATTCAATATGAAGTACTTAAATAGTTGTTGCACTAGATGGACGAATATGGGTTCCCCCTCCCAAGCAGTCTCTCTCACTCTTTTTCTCATGGAATAGTTATTTCTTCCATGCAAGTCCAAGCCCTGGGACTCAGATGGGCTGACCTCAACACAGAGCAGGGGAGGCCAGGAGGGAACAAAATCTGCTGCTGAGGTGCCCTGGTTAAATGTGTGAACTGATGGGCTATTGGCCCTGCTTTTGTGTGAATATGCCAAAAAATGAGATTTTCATGGCCATTTTTGGCACAGAAATAAATTTGTTTGGGGGTTTTTGTTTTATTTACAAATACTTTTAAAAAACCCTAACAAACCGTATTTTTGACTTCACCTGATTTATTATAATTTTTTAACAAGTCAATGCTGTTTTCATTTTTAATTCAGAGGCCAATTATGACATAACCCTGCTAGAAATGATTACTCAGTAATTGTTTCTCTCTCTCTGCATTTTCATTGCAGAGCTGTTTTATTTTCAATTCTGGTGCTTTACTTACTTGACAAACAGTTTTTATTTTATATCTTAATGCTGTTGGACAACACTATCATTTGCTTTTTCATTTTGTAACACTGTGTAGCACTAATGATTCTTGTTGATAATGTATACAAGGTATAACAGAAAATAAATATCATGAGGTTTGCTGGAAGAAAGGTAATATAATATTTGAGAGCCTTGTTCCCTGGAGAAAGGAAACCATAATTGTTTCCAGAATGCGCTTGCCTGATTACTTTTGAGTCTTTGGGACTGAGCTCCCACTCTCCGCTGCCTTCTCACAGCAGGCTGAATTCAGCCCTGAGGAAGCAGCACAACCCCCTGTCTCCATCTGGGAAAGAGGAGTGCAGCTCAGCCTGGAGCTGCTGGCTAGGGAAGGGCTGTGATTTTACAAGTGGGTGGTGGCAGCTCCCTGGCTCTGTCTTTGGGGCAGCAGCATTGCCTTGAATGCCTGCAGTGGTTCATGGAGAGCGATGAACATCGGGGGTTTGGGATTGGCTTTCCTCCACTCAGACCTCACATCTGTAGTCCCTTCTCTGCTACTCTGAGTATTCTAACTGCTGGAGTTTGGTGGATTCAACCTAACAACGCGTTGTAGTCACAAGAATACACTCTATCCATCAAATACCTCGAGGGTGAATTGCTGAGTTTGTGAGGTTGGCTGTTTTAATCTCCACAGCCTGCAATGGTTTTGGTAAAGGATGCTCGCCACAAATCACAGTCATAGGTGGTTTTTTTCTGAAATACAGAGGTCATAACCCATGGCCAATAATTTAAAAAGTAAGCAGTGATTATGTTGCCTCACTGCTGCTAGGGATCTTCTCAGGAAAGGCTGAATTTCAGAGGCTGAGCACTTAATGCCAGGCCTTGGCTCAGCTGAAGCGTGTTGAGCCCCCCTCATTTCATTAGTGATGCCTGATGCAGCGTGCATGTCCAGATGGGCTCTGGGGAGGCAGCTCTGCTCCTCACCAATTAGTTATCAGAACAGAAATCAGGCCGCTATTCCATGTTCATTAATTCTGGATCTTTGCACTGCAAAATCACCTGGCTGTACCAGGGGGATCCAGGACAGGCACTAAGCAATGGTCATATTCCTACTGAATTTGCCAAGGTGCACACTGAGCTTTGTGCTGGCTGTTGGGTGACAGACGACATGTGGTCCAGCCTGAAGTTTCTTTAGGTCCTTTGAAACAAAGTCTTCAAGTAAAAAGTAACACTTCCAAAATTTTAGTCCAATTTGAATAAATTGAATAAAAGACCTGTTAGTTTATACTGTGTGCCTGTTGCAATTTTTGCTCTGATACAGGGCAGCTTATAACTGGATAAAGAGTCTTGTGGACCCTTGCCCACATGTAAAACCACATAGTACTTCAAATCCTGAATACACAAGTAGCACCCTGTAACCACAAGTCACACTCTTTGTAGAAAATTTCCTTCTGCTCTCCTTTTCCCAGCTTCATGTTTTTGTCATTTGCTAAACAGATTGAGGCTTCAGACAAATAGCTTTCCAACAGTAACAAGAGGTGGTAGCAGCCATGTCAAGGATGTTATAAAATCCTGCTGTCTGTGCTGTTGTGCTTAATCTTGACGACACAGGCAAGGGAACCAAGCACCGAGCAGAAGGGATGTAAAATCTCCTAAGTCAGTAGAATGATGGATAACATGCTTTGTCCTTTTGCAGATCTTTATGAATGCTCAAAATTATGGCTAGGCTTGGATTAAACAGCATTTCAACCAAAATATTGCATTTGGGTCTTTCAGACATTGAGTCATTTGAACGATGGGAGAACATTTAATCTTACACCCACACAGACATCTTCATTTCCAAAACAGGATCTCTCCTGACGTTTAATGACTCTCCAGTCTGTGTTGAAACTGAATGCTGAAAGGAAAATACATCAGTCAGCAACGGAATGTTAAAACTCACTCTGTACTCGTTCAAACATCATTGTCAGCATCTCTGGCTTTTGAGGGTTTATACATGCTAAATATTCTGGACAATACTCTTTATAGCCTCAGAATTTTTTCCTATGCATTATATTTTTCAGCTCCTCTTCTTTTTTTTTTTTTTTTTGTGAATCCCACACCAGTATTTCATTAGCCACTTCTTTACTGACCAGAGTAAAACATTCTGTTTCTCCATGAGCTGCTTCTCTGCCTGTCCTGAACTACTGATTTCCTTCATGTCTGATCCCTTTTGATAAGCCATTTGTGCGTCTTGAACTTGACTCAGACAGGCTGGAAAACAGAAAGAAGAACTGAAGCTCTGGAAACTGCTTACTGTGTTTTATATGAGTCCTCCTTCATAGGTGCAGTTCATCTCTGTCGTACTTGATGTATCAGGTGGTTCTAACTGCTTTCCTGTTTTAATGGCAAACTTTTCTCAAGTAGATTTTTCATGGTTTATGGAGATTTTGTGTGAATGTTTTAGTGTCACTTCGTCACTATTAAGGCAGAGAGTTATCAGCAAAGTAAAGGGATGGTTTTGGATGAACTCTAATTAGAAATTATTTTGAGCCTGGTTAATTATGTCACTTCTTTAACAGACTCGGCAGTGTCTGAAGGTGTCAATAGCCTTCATGAGGATGAGAATATCCTCAGTGGCATTTGGCAATGCTGGGACTGAGCTCTTCTGAAACTGTCCCCAAATAATCAGCTCACTTTAGCATGGCAGCAGATCAGGAAGCTAAGAGCTACCGAGAATCACAACAAGACCTAGTGTAAGCAAGCAGCCGTCAGCTGAGAAGTTCACACGACGTTATTTTACCTTCGGAGTGATATTTTGTATGTGCCTTAGAGAATGGCAAAAAGCCATTCATTTTTTCAGGGGGAAAAAGCGAGGTCCAAAGCTTAGAGGTGGCGTCTGCCTGGGCTTGAGGCAGGTCTGCTCTGGAGACCTACTTCAATATCTGCCAGCAGAATGAGCCACCTTACAAGGTTTTGTAATGTGTGTTTGCCTACTTTGGCAAGCCTGACATCGAAATGGCATTTGTGGATTTGAGAACCCCTGGGGTGAGTGAAGTTGCAGAGGCTGTAACCCAATCCTGAGGAATTACCACTAAATGCACCCCTTCTGTGACCCTAAAACCCATTCATACAGCTGCAGGCCAGCTCAACTGAGGCTGTTCTGCTGCTGCAAGCCTCCCTCTATCCAGGTGTCTTACTGTCACTGGGGAGGGTCACACAACTGTTCCTGCCAAATGAAATAACACAGTGACTCTCCGCCTTCCTCTAACCATTACTTCCGTCTCACCGAGTCCTGGCGGAATGAGTGTAACTTTTCCTGTGGGGAGACGTGAGACTCAGCAGCAGATGTTTTTTGTTTTTTTTTTTTTTGGTTTTGTTTTGTTTTGTTTTCCCAGCAGTTTGATCTCTGCTATATTTTTCTGAAAAGGTACGTTTTCTCTTTATTTCCTTTACATTAGTTTTCATCACGTGTGTTTCCTTTTGTTAGTGAAAAGATAAAAGCTGACAGGAATTTAGAGCAGAGGGTGAAGTGGCAAATGTGATATTTTCACTAGCTGCAAGTCACTTTGAAATATGGTTTGTAACATTAACAGCATTCCTGTGCACGGAAGAACAGTGAATGATTTTGTCCTTTCCATTCTTTGGCACTGACCCACTGTAGCTCCATTCAAACCTAGTTTTTTAAAGAGAGAGGGCTGCCTTGGAGAATGGCCTTTGGTGCATAGACATAAGCACCTGCGCTGTCCTGGGAGGTACTGGTTTGTTATGACCATGGTTAAAAAGGTACTCAGGCTCTGCAAAGAATCACTTCAGGTGCCATTTGTTGGATCCAACACTATAAAGGCAGTAGCATAAAGAATCTTGTCTGCTGTGGGATGCTGGGGATGCTGAGCTGAGTGTGCAGTGTGGAGCTCCAGTCCAGGTGCAGCACTCCAGGCAGACCCTGTCTCTGCAGTGCTTGCCCCGTTTTAGTCATTTGAGTTCTTACAGGGTTTTCTTACAAGAAAACAACTCCATTCATCACTTCCAATACCAGACAGAGAGGATGTTCACATGAGAGCTTGTTGCTGCAGAGTGAGATAAAGGCAAGGCCACACAGGTGTGTAATCACTGGCGCAGAATGGGAGCCGCCTGTGGGATCCCCCATTATCATCACTCGTCTGAGTCTGCCCTGCACCGAGGGAGAGATGCAGCACAACACAGGCCTGAAATAAGTCTGCACTCCTCATGCGTGGCTTTGTCAAGAAGTTCTCATTCAAAAGAAGTGTCTTCATTTTATTTCAGCAAAAGCATTGCTCTCTGCACTATCATGTGCTAGCTAATACCCTCTTAGCTCTGTAGTGGGTTCTTGTGGTGGATTAGCTGAAGTTTCATCTGTTCCTTAGGAAGGGTATATCATTGTCAATATGTTTAATCCTTCTGCAAAATCAAACCATTTAATATGCAAAAGATAGTATTTATCATTTATCTCTTGGAACAAAATCAGGGATGAAAAATACTGACATAAAACAATCCAAAATTTCAGATTTTTTAATCCTATAAAATGTCAATACATTGAAACTCACAGATTTTAATGGATTCAAATTCTTCTGAATCAATGACAAAAACTATTGAACTTGTTATTGATATAGTTTGACATGATAGTTCTTTTGTTCAGTTGCTCTTTTTGTACAATTTCTCAAAAAGATTTTGAGAGGGGGAGAGAACAAAAGAGGAGGAAGGAGGAAGGTGGGGAAGGAAGAGAGGGAGAAAGAAGAAAAAAGTGAAAAGAAAAGAAAAAAGAAAAGAAAAAAAAGACAAGAAAAGAAAAGAAAGAAAGAAAAGAAAAGAAAAGAAAAGAAAAGAAAAGAAAAGAAAAGAAAAAGAAAAAAGAAAAGAAAAGAGAGAACGAATATTGATTTAATGTATTTTAGCCATAACTATTCCAGTTTCCCTTGCTGGCATACAGTGCCTACTTTAATTTTCTTCAAGTAAAAAAAAATGGCAGAAGAATTGCTATGCTGAAGCTGAAGACACATATTTTTGACTTTAATCATCTTCAGCACGTTATGTCTGTAACTGCTTGTCCCTGCTGCTCAGTAGTTGCATTATTCAAATCTGAACTTTATGTCTGACTTTTCTTCTAAAGTTTGTCAGAAAATATCAAATTCAGAATTTCAAGCGTAATTTTTTTTTACTAAAATGTCGATTAAAAAAACTGGTCCAATTTCCAAGTTAAAATATGAAAAGTGTTCACTTTTTTTTCTCTATATAGAGCCATTACAAGAAAAACAAACTTAGAAGGATTTACAGGAGTGATTGGCCCCATTTTTTACTTGGTTCCACTCATTTGTCCCACCTCTTTCCCTAGCTATCAGGAGTGTTTCCTTCAGTTCTCGCACCCATGGAATTTGTTAAACAGCCCCCAAGCTTTTGTCTCCTCTCCTGTCTCCTAAATGCTTACTTATTTCACAGTGTTCCTGGGGCCATAGCAATAGTGATATTCAGGTGGATATTATTCCCATCTGAGTAAGGGTAAGACAACTTTCTAACCATTTTCTTACCTCTAGCCTGGCTTGTTCATTGATGTGTGACTTTTGGTTCAGTTGCTTAAATAGTTCAAGTCATGATAAGTGAAAGTCAACAAACTATAGGCTTGTTTCAGTCAGTGTATGAATATTGGTGATACCAGAGCCCAAATTGCGGTTGGTTTAAAGCACAAAAAGTTGAATGTTCAAGAATCAAAGTTAAGTTCTCCTTCATACATTTTTTTATAAGTCCATATAATCTCTTGACTTCTCTTCCTTTTTTTTGGGATAAGATTAATTTTGGTCTCTGAGCGAAGAAGTAAAATAATCTGTCACTGGTATTTCTTGTGCCTGGCACATTAATCATGACATACCAGCAAAAATGGTTTGTCTCCTCTGAAAACTACTGGCTACAACAGAAACCTAAGTATGTCAGGTTCATAGCAGGAGCTCTGTAAGGCTCTGTGTAATTAGTGGAGACTTTAAAAAGTTAAAACTAGATGGTCTAACAGTGTTTGAAGTAAGGTTAATTCTTTTCTAAAGTTGTTCTTCCTTGTTCTTTCATATTTTGAATTGCAGGAATTGTGGGGATGGGGAGGCAGGGCATCTGAAAGTCTTCTTCACTCTTAAAAGATTAAAGCATCCTCCACCTGCACTGCTCCTTGTGATGCCAGTAGAATTCTTATATTTAGGGCAAAGATAGAGCTGTGGCCCAAAGGCTTGGAAGTTTTAGAAAAAACAGACTTCTTACTTGCTCATTAAGCATTTTCTTTTCTTATCTACAAATATATGCAGATAAGCTGCTAATTATGTGGATCCATCTGTTGTATTTAAAGTGTGATAAATGTAGATCCTAAGTTTAAAGCTTCATAGAAGCTTATTATATTTCAAGACCTTCTTTTTAGAGTATGACTTTTAGAGTACCAAATGCATCTGGAACAAAGTTTAAGAGTCTGTGAAGGTCTGCAGGTTTCCTGACAGATCATTGTGAACTGTATTTTCCCTCTCTTTTGGGAACATCCATGACAAAGTATTTTACTCACTCTGGTCACAGCTCCTACTGCTTTTGAGGCATCTGCTCCCAGCACATCTGTTTAACACTGTGGGGTAGAAGTGTTTTCCTTCTTTCTTCACCAGAGACCTGTTAACCTGCTAGAGAAGATATTTTAGTTGAGCATTTCTACAAATTTATTTGCCATGTCTGATTTGTGTGTCTTTTGTGACATTTTCTGACATAAGCCTGGGATAGCAGAGGGAAATGGAAAGCTTCTTCGAATTGAAGTGCCTGGTGGTCAGGTGATAGAATTGTGAGCCCTTTTGATGCAGCTGGATTGTCAGAAATTCACTGTAACTTTTCTTTCAGATTTTGCAGCAGAATTAAAATACAATGGATCAGGGAGAGATCCCGGTGATGCACTGCTACATGAGTGGGAAAGTCCCAGGTGTCCAGTACCCTATTTTTCTCTTCCAGTTCAAAGAAAACCCATGTGACACATGGCTTGCTCAAGGAGCACAACTAAGCATTCACATTTTTCTCTTGAATGTGCATTTGGAATTAGGGGTTGCTTGTATGACAGCTCTGGTGAGGAGAACCCCGAGATAGCACAGTGGGTTTTCCTCACTCCTTGCCCCACCTCCCAGCACAGTCCAGACTCTGTCAGGCTTCTTGTCTCTCAAAGTCATCCTTGGAGAGCAGAATGACAAGAAGACAGGGATATTTACAGGCTTGTAGTTTCCTCTTGTGGTCCAGAAAGTTGTGCTGCATTATGGAGATGCCAAATACATTACAGCCATCGATAAGAACGTCCACTAGCTGATGTTAGAAAACACCAGACATCTTTCAAAGAAGGGAAGTGGCCATTTTTCAAGCAAGGAGAACTAACAATAAATAAGGACGGGAGAAATAAATCTGTGTTTCATTCATAATGGGTGTCTTCAGTCATGAATAGCAGGATAGAACTCCAGGAGCATTGCAGCAAAGTGAACTGCTGCCTTCCTGTTCCTGTTCAGTCAGCCCGTGACGAGGCCCTTCGATGTGGAAGGGGTCATTGCGTGGCTCTGTCCTCAGTTCTACTGCAGATCTGTGACTCTGCGGGTCAATTGACTCGATCTGTGCCAAGTAAGGACACAGACTGAGATGAGTCAGTATGACTTGACATCTATTACTTCAGAGGGGTATTTTCTTAACATCATCATGAAATCTACCTTGGCTTTTGAGGAAACAGTGTTAAGGGCAATGTATCTCATTCTGCATTCTTGCTTGTACATGATAATATCTATGAGTATTAGACAGAAAGCTTGCTGACAGTGTCTTAGTGATGTATATGTACTGAAAAGTAGCAATTGGTATGATCTGGTTGTGAAAACACTGTAACCTTCCTTTTATTTTTCTCAGTCCATTTGTAGTGATGGAAACTACTGTTTGCTTTGATTTTTACTAGTTCACTATCTTTTTCCTGAAAATACTTGAGTGCTGAAGCAACTCCCAACATATCACAGCTCACACTCCTCAAAGAAAATGTGGCTGAATTAAAGCTTAGTTCAGATTCAGGATGTAAAGCCCTTGAATCTTTGCGATGCACAAGCTTCAAGAAAATGCAAACCTCACCCAACAGTGAGGTGTCAGACATCAGAGAGGTCTAAGGAGCATTCTGGGAATCTTTCATCGTACTCATTTGTTGACATTGCATTGATTACTACATAACTGTTTGGTCATAGAGAATTATTTCTCCATGGAATTTAGCCTGCAACAAAGTAGTGCCCCTTCACAATCTTGTGGTTACTGGAAGTGAAGCTTCACAGACAGGTTAAAAGATTTGACAGGAGAAAGATTTGACAGAAGATAGGTAATGTCTACTGAAAGCAAGTCCTACTATATCATCCAAGTGCTATCAGGGATGTGTAACCAAGTCTGAACAGCTTCAGTCTGGCAGACAACAGCTATTAAAGCTACAAAGAAGTGTAATCGATTTATATTTTGCATATTGACTGCTGTACTTTCCAAGATACACCTTCCTAAACTGATGCTGTCACAGTCCATATGACAACAAGCAGTAACACCCTCAGCTTTCCTTCTCATGGATGGAACAACAGAAGGATAGCTAATACAATTTGACACCCAGGCTGAGAACCTCCAGGATCTGCTGCAAAAACTGGCTCACATATTTTGAAAAGGTTTAGCAGAGGTTCTCCCCCCTCTCCCTGTCTGAGTGGGTTATATAAAAGACTTTTTAATATTAAAATATTTCCTTTTTTCTATGTGGTCTTTAAAATAAAGCCTCTGGGGCTGTTAATATCTCTGATGTTATAGCTTTGAAGACTGCATAAAATTATTTTAAAGGAGAAGCTTTTAAAGGACTCGTCCATTTCTAACACTGGCAATCAATCTGGTTTGTAGCTCTAGAAATAAGTGGAAAATTTGATATAACACAAGTTAGAGGCAAAAGATTTTACATGACAGTTTGAAAAGACATATTTCTAAGTGCTGAACTTTCATTTGTTAGGATTTCATTTAGTAAAGGATGCTCTCTAAAACTTCAACTGTCTCACTGCATTTGGCTGCAGATTGTAGAGTGTAGAAGAGCTTTCTTTTATGTAGTTAATTCAGTAAAAAGAAAAAATGAGCCAATTCTACCTAATAGGGAGGAGTCCACAAGATTTTTAGCACATTAGCCCCTGTGTCGGCCTAGAAGGAAAAAGCAGGCGCATTAAGCAATATCTTTTTTTGAAAACCTAGAAAGAAATGTCTGATAAAAATGCAAAAGGTGTTAAAATTTACTTCAGTCTGTTGGGACTTATGTATTCCACTGTGGAAGATTTTAGGGGAGGAAGCATCCTGTTTTGCAACATGGGGTCCTTATTTCCATTTCTTAGAGTTCAAAATATTCTCCTAATTTAAATGATAAGATTTTGTCTCAGTATTTGCAAAAAAAAAAAAGGACCATGGGTTAGATGAAAGGTGAGCATTGGGTGGTGGTTGTGACACTTTTATGTTGGACATGAGAAAGATCAGTTGAGGCTAAGAAGAGAGGAATCAGTCAGGTAAGAGTTGCTAATTTGACTGAGGGGACACATCCCTGGGAAAGAAAATTTGAACTTTTGTTATGAGATCCTGAAATTCTCATGTCCTGTAAATTTACTGTGAGGCATGGCCTTTCAGAGGGGGAGCTTTCATCCTCATTTTAGGGCAGTAGTTCAATCTTCAGTCTAAGGAATGTTTTAGAAGGAAAGGGGAAAAAGTTTATTCTTTGACAAATGACAGATTCCAGTATAATCATTCAATCTGTTTTATTCCACCATCTATTATTGCATTCCACATCTCAGTTGCTCCAAGGTTATTGTAGCAGCAGGAGTACCATCACCACAGAAGGATTAGATGATGGATTTCTTATTTCCAGATCAATATGAATCTTCTGGTATTGTTGAACTAAACAGTCTGCTCTTCCAGCACCTTTTCTGTCCTTCCCCACCATTTCTTTAACTTTTTCCTTATTTACTTTTCACCATAGATGATAATACTTAAGTACTTCTTTTCCTTCGAGACACATTTTTGGGGGTTTCACTTTCATTACTCTAAAGAAATAAATATGACCTAAGTTGACTGCAACTTTCCAGGTGGAAAGGATATTATAATATGAATTCCATAACTCTACATCATTATATCTACACTGATAGCTGTACAGCTATCACTTATGTCTGTTATGTCTCATATTCTCTTAGGTCTGGAATTATTTTTTGTGTTTGTGATACTACAGCTGTTAAGATTACTTATTTCATTCCATGTCTTTGTATCATTTCCCATTTACATAATTCCTTAGAATCTTTCCTTTTTTTTTTTTTACATTACAAGACACTCTTTTTTTTATGTCTTTGTAACATCACGTACAAGGAAGGCTATATACCTATGAAATGTGACAGTTAATGAATTACAAATATCCACATTAACTAAACAGGTTTTCTGGTTTCACACCAGAAGTATATGGTACATTCAAGGTCGAGTGGGATAGGGCTCTGAGGAACCTGAGCAAATTGAAGATGTCTCTGCTTATTGCAGGGGGTTGGACCAGATGACCTTTAAACGTTGCTTTCAACCCAGACTATTCTGTGATTCTATAATTCTGATTCTATAATATCTAGCTGTGCTTTGAGCCATTATTCAATTCTTTTAAGAAAGAAATACTAATAGGGATGATATTGTAACCACTCTTTTTCAAAGACAGGTGGTCAAAATACAATCTATTGCCATTATTACATCTGTTTATATTTGATCTGCTTATACTTCACTGATTTATATTTGTGTACTATGGAATTATAAAACCTCTACTTTGCAAGCATTGCCAAAGAAGTAGTATCCAGCAAGACAAATAAGAAGTAGTGAGAACACCTGAAAAGCATGTATTTCTTAGCTGAACTTGTAATTCCTTGTCCAAGTTTACATCTGGTCTAACTTTGTGATTCAAGACAACATTTATTTTTGAGCGCATACTGCATGTAAGACAAAATCCTTACCTTTGAGAAAAGAGCTGAGTCTTTGCCCTTCCCCAAATGCAGGCCGGTATGCATTTGTAAAGGTGGTTGGGAAAATTTGAGAGAACAGTAAAGGCCAGTGAAACAATAAAAATCTCCCCTTCCTCTCTTCCAGTTCTTGGGATTAGTGTTTCTGATGAACTGACCAGCAGTGTTTGCAATGGCCTGTGGGGTCCTGATCTAAACCCTCCCCTCACGTGTCCCTGGCTTAAGCCAGTGAATGGTCATACCCATCCTTGTCCCAGCATATCATCAGGACACAGCAGAAGTTACACAGAGAAGGTGAAAGCTGGAAGGTCTCGCAGTCCCGTGATGTCCATCAAAATGTGGATCTGCAGACAGCTGTGAATGGAATTGTTGGGTGTGTTCAGCTGGTGATGGACATGTGTCCCAGGACAAAAGGCAGGCATCCTGGCAGGTTTAATTACTCAAAATGCCCAGTACTGATGGAGTATCTCTCAGAGTGAGGAAAACCAAAGAAGACAGCTGAGACAAATTAGCAGGGCAGAGTAGTAAAGAATATGTCACATGTTAGAGGCATTGAAGTAATGTTTTTGTGGTGGTGATTAGCTCAATGGCCTTGTAGCTCTTGTGCCGAATGAGCACAACAAAGCAGGGAAGGGGCGTTCCTCTGGCTCTTTTTTCCCTTGCCTTCAGGAGCCAGCCACTGTCTGGTGCAGCCCTTGGAGTGTTGATTTGATTCATGGCATCCAGCATGTCACCCAGGATTTATGCTGTGTCAAGGGGATTGTAATCCTCTGTTTAAAGTGCTTGTGAAGAAAGGCTTCATGTAAGTCAGGCACTCTGTTGCATTAGGGAATGTTTATTGCTACTCTGATGGAGTACTTTCAGGTATCATAACTTTTGTCAGACCTGAGCTCTGAGCAGGGAGGCATAAATATCCAGGAGAATGCTGTTCCTGCCGAACAGGCTCTCTTCAGCAGGATTTGGCAGCACGTGTGCATAGCACTGGTGGGCGTCCTCTCCCCAGGACTTGTGGGGTGATATGAGGATACAGAGATTTGCCAACACGAGTGTTTCTTTCAGCACACCATTTGGAAAGATGCAGGAAGGAAAAGGAGGAAAATGGGGAAGGCCTGCCCAATTGTAGAAGTTTTAGGAGGATGGAGATGCCAATCTAACCTTGTGTTGTCATTCCTGGCAGTCACTTCAGTGGACCCAGATTCTGACCATTCACCTAGAAAAACCCAATTTACAGTCAGTATTGAGGAAGCCATACTTCAGAGATTAAGAAAGGCCTTTTTTCTCACCTCTGCATGTACTAAAGTCATGTGAGACTGAGCAAAGAGCAGAAATAGAAAATATAACCTGTCTCTCAACACTGAATAATTCACATGATTTATTTAGCATCTTCTTTGCCAAGTCAGAAAATAGCACATTATTACTCTTTTGTTAATCTGAAATAGTGGTGCTTGCCTTGCTATCTCAGAGTAGCCATGCAGTGTGCACCAAATAAAACAAGACCTATTTTTCCAGATGTTTTTAGCTTAACATGAAACAGAGACTGGCTCTTTGTTTTCCTAATGTGATGGTGCACGCTTTGCTTTCCAAGGGGAATGGACTTTGAGCCAGGCTAGTTACTCACCCATAGATGGAGCAGGGTTAATGTTCAGATGAAACCGAAAATAATTATGATTTGAGTAGATCAAATTTCTCAGGGTATGAAATAATATACTGGGCAACAGCTATAATTCACATAGCACAGTCACCCACTAATGACATTTCTAGGTTGTTTCTGAGTGATTTCAAGACACTGTGCCATAAAATCTTAATGCATTTTATGAGAATAAGCGTATGTTTTATATGTAATGATCAGCAAGCTGCAGGGCATGAATGGAGCAGTAAGGGGCTTTCTTAGAGCATTTTTGTTGTATGATTTAATGTGCCTTAGATTTATTTTTCTCAGCTGACATTTGTGAATGATAAGTATTTTTTTCTGCCTGGTAGTGTGGCTGGAAACAGAACCATGCTGAAAATAATGTAATTCTGTATTGTACAAATGTAGTTAATACTCTATTACAAGAAAAAAGCATTCTCAGAATTTTTTTTGTGTGCGACAATATGCAACTGCTCAATACACCAGGAGATCTTGCACAAAGGGAGTCCTGTGATGAAGGTTTTGATTGTTCCTGGATAAAAAGCAGCCCTATAGATTTCATAATGACTCAGAGCAATTCATAGCAACTGAGGTTTTGGGGTCTTTGAAGAAGCTCAGGGCTTGAATTTTTATGTGCATTATAAATATTTTCCTCCATTTTGATGGCGTTAAAGAGCAGTGAGTTAGGCATAATGGGTCTGCTATTATAAATTAAAAGTACTCCTGAATCAACAGAGTTGTGAGGAGTTGTTGAGCAGGCTTCTGGACAGCTGGTTCCACCAGGACCATGTTAGTGCTAGAGGGAGCAACATGGCCCAGGTAAAAAAGGCTTTCAAGCCTCGGAAGGGTGGAGGGTGTGGGCATCCAAAATGCAGTACCCCTGCATCCTGATGTGGGGTTTATTAAACAGCACAATTGATCCCGTGAATACACCTATGGGACAACTGTGTTTTTATTAACCTTCAGAGAAAAATGATGCCTTAGGTTTTAACTTTTATATTTTTCAAATCCTGTACTGCCTGGTGTGTAGCTCTGAAGTTTCTTGTAGCCTGTTTATTTCTGCTCTCTCAGGCTAGGTAGACATAACAAAACCTCTCCAGGCCTGCTCTTCAAGGACACCCTGAGCGTCCTAGGCCCAAAAAGTATAAACCAAAGAGCCTCTGAGAGGGGGGCAAGCAGAGGGGAATTACATCATTAACTGAAGCTTTAATTGGAGAATTAACCCTGATATGCAAATGAACCAAACCTATAAAAGTGTGAAGAACTCGTGACCTGTTGTCCATCTTGGGGTCCATCTTGGCAATAGCCTCTGGCTCCCCAGGGGGTATCTTTGAAGGCCTTTCAAATAAATATCTACTTTTATTGCCTTACTCCCATCTACTCTCTGTGTCTAGGTGGCCTCTTAAAGCATCAAAAAAAGTCTCCATCATTTGCTTTTTGTTTCTTGACTCTGCATTAATCTACTGAATAGACACTTCTGTTTGTGCTCATCTCTTGTTCCTATGTGCCCACTGGAAGTTCCCACACAAACTCTCCTCTCCATCATATCATGTCTTTGCTAGCCCACACCAGTTATCCCACATCCCACAGAATCACAGAATCATGGAATAAGCTGAGTTGGAAGGGACCCATAAGGATCATTGAGTCTAACTCATGGCCTTGCACAGCACCATTCCCAAGAGTCACACCATGTGCCTGAGAGCAGTGTCCAAATGGTTCTTGAACTCTGTCAGAGTTACTATTCAGCTCACAAAAGCTGCATTTCCTTGTTTACAAGCATTCCTATTTCAGCCATCCTTTGGCTTTTGTCCCTATCACTCCTCCTCAAACTATCCGTTTTTGAGGATTTTCATATGTTTGGCTAAGACTATTCTGAAGAACAGCTTTCTTCTTAAAATTGCCCAGCAAGCCCACCTAGCTTGGGAGCTGGCCTGACAGACCAGTCCCTGTAACCCTCAAGAAATGGAAAAAATACAATGAAGCTCATTGTCCCTCAGCCACTGATCACGACCCCAGCTGTGATAACTAATGATAACTTAGGCCTGGGGCCAGTGCAAGCAGACCTGATTTAGGACTGGATTGCTCTGGATTGCTCTGGTGATGTTTAGGTGTGTTTCTCCCTCTCCCCTGTCTCAAAACACTAGCTCTTACTTTAGCTAAATTACTTTACTCAGTGCTTTTGAGTGCTGTAAAGGTAAAAGATGGGTGCTTCCCTGCATAAGGTGGTCATACTGGATCCAGTCCATGTAATAATAATAATTATTATTACTCTCTGAACTTGATATTAAATGGGAATATCAGCTCTCTACCAAAATAAGCATATCCAGGACTTTATTAAAGCTGGATTTCCATAATCCATGTGCTGGTCATTGTGGAATATAATGATCTAATTAAGCTGTGCTTTGCACCTTTCTGCTCTTTTTTGTCAATCTCTCACCAAGCTCTGGATTAATTTGACTGTTTACATGCTATAAATCCCACAGGGGGTTTTGCTTTTGTGGAACTTTGATGTTTATGCAAAGGAGCCAGTGAGTCCTGAAAAGTCAAGGCTGTTTAATTTTTTTAAGATACCACAACATGGTGGTTTTGGTAGTTAAACCAGTTATTTTATTTGAAAAACTTAGGAAGACTTGCAGCTATGACATGGTAGCTCGAAGACTCCTGCTTTAATGAGAGGCATGCAGATGTCTGTTATCCAAAGCATGAGATAATCATCAGTGTTTGAACAAATTCAAACTGGTATCAGCTTTTACTCATTTTATTATGCAATTTCCTCTTACTCCATCTGTCATTCATATTATAGAAAGGAGATGGGTTGATAAAATAGAGGATTTACATGCTTCCTGGAAATAAAACCTCAATAACTAGACACTGGCATCTGGTTTCCACAACCACTGATAAGAACCATTGTGATCTCTTCTTAGTGCAGGCATGATCCAAAGCACATTAAAATGTCCTTGTAGTCCAGCTCATTCCCACTGAACACTTGGAGCCACTGCAGTGTAAATACTGGCCCCACAGTATTTCCCCTTACAGCTCTAATAAACTGCATTTTGATCCTTCTGCCTTGTACCTGAAAATGTGCCTGTAAATTAGGCTTCAGAGATGCATGAGCAGTATAATCGAGTTGCATAGCACGAAGCCCTCACAGCATGTTTCATGCCTAGAAAAGGAAATTATGGTATGATGCAATTTTTTAATGTCCTGAAGAAGTTCAAAGGAAGAAACAAGGTCCACTAATGAAACACTTCGGTGTTACCAAGGCTCCTTCTGCTTCCCACATCACTGTTGCCAGTGTATTACTTAGCGTGGGCTGCATATGATGGAGAGAGAGCCTAGAAACAAAGGAACGTCCATTAAACCCATTCTTCCCCCTGTAATCTGTTAAATCCTCTGATAGAATTTCAATGGCTGCAAATGCCCAGTCCATTTCTGTGCTGAAGAACCCTGAAACATGTCCAGACACAGGCACAGGACAGCCCTGGGTCCTCATCCTGCTGGCAGGATGGACAGGGGATGTTTTCACCCATCTCTGGACTGGAACATGGTCCATGGGGCAGCATGAGGCTGCTGGAAGGGGTTAAAGTTCACCAACAGCCTGAGTGATAACAAAGACTCGATTCTCTGCTGGAAGTTCAAGACAGGAAAGGGGGAGGGCAGGGAAGAAAAAGAGAGCAAGTTGTTAGGAGCAGTTCATTCATTAATAAACTTCTGGGGGAGAGCAAGCGGGACCTGGCTGTGCTTTGGTGTTTTGCTTTGAGACCAAGCAAGCGTCTTCCTCTTCCATTAAAAAGATCTAAGGCTTATTGTTTAATGCAGTAATAAATATTGCATTAAAATAATTGGCAAAGTAATGCCAATAAATAATGCATTTCTCCCAAGAGTTTAGCTGAAAATCTAACCCAGCTCCTGCACACATCACAACATTTGCTATAATTGGTCGCACGACTATTGTTCCTCATCTGCACTGTTTTTTCTGGCCTGGCTTAAATGCAGTGATTTGACCTAATTTTTCTCTGACTGTCAAATGGCTACCCTTGGTTTCACAAGGCAGAGAGCAGGGCTGCCCACCAAGCATATCCCATCCTGGCACAGCTGCAGACTGCTGCCTTTTAGGAAAGGTGCTGCTTTGCTCCACATCCGTAAGTGGATTGTGATAGTCTCCTTGACTATAAAGTTGATGCCAAGGAGCAGCATTAACTCTCCTTCTTCTGTTGAGGTGAGGAAGGAGACCCAGAAATTAACTTTCTGAATCTTTTTCTCCTGACACAAGCATTTCATTTGCTCCCTGATGAATGCAATATTCTCCCCAGGAGCTGAAATAAATTTTACTGTATAATGATGTCATATTTTTCTACTCTTTGTCTCTAGCTTCTTCCACCTGTATTAAATCAGTTGCACTGACTGACCTGTAGTGAGTCAGCTAAGATCTTCCTGCACAGAAACTGAGGAAAAATAGTTTTATTAAAATAAAAAAGAAGGGTAAGGCAAGAAACCTTGTGATGATTTTCTTTTACTGAGGGCGAAAGAGAGTTTTTCATTACTCTGCTAAGGGAATGTCTTAAGCATTTCATTTCTTGCTGATGAGAAGCAGAACCTGTGACTGATACCACCTCCCCATTCAAGGGCTGAGTCAGCCTGCCTCTGGACACCTCCACCTTGGAATGTCATAGCCATCCAGTTTCTCATGTCCCCTGTAACAGCTGGGGAAGATGAGCAAAAGCTGAGCGAGTACTAGGGGACATAGAAATCCCTCTTGTCTTCCACAGGATCTGCACACAGTCAGCCCCCCTCCAATGTCCCTAGACATGGAAATATGCATGAAATGCAGGAATAATGTTGACTGTTAAATATAAGGGCTTTATTTGTCCCATGAAAACTGAGCTGTGGTAACCCCACGGCAGGCATTTTACCTGTCACAAATACAAGACATTTTGACTTGCCCTAACCTTCTCTTGTCCTTTCTCCCATTGCAGATTGTTCCTGCAGGCAGCTCGCTCCTACCTTCTGATTTAAAGTGGTCTTTTAGTAAAATATCATGCCACCTTTCTCTCCTTCCACTCCCATCAAAAATCATCACTATTATGGCTCTACCTGTAAAAGCACAATCTGTCTGAGGAAAGAGGTGTGGCTGCGGGATCTGTCCTAGGCAGTGATAACAGATAAAGGGGTGCCCCTGATTTCAAACGCTGGAGGAAAAACTCATTGCATAGCATTCACCAAAGCAAAATGGCTTCTTAAAACTAGTAAGCTGCAAACTGAGGCAATTCCAGCCCAGAGAACCCTTCAGAAGAGATTACAAATACAAATTTCTCTGTCCTCACTTTTCATGGGCCTTGCTGGAAGGAGAATTCCATTGGTGTTCATTTGCAGCATTCAGCTTCTGCATTCATGAGGCATTTTGACTGACAGAGAAAAGCAAAAAGAGACAGATGTACTCACTGGGGAAGGCTTATATACAATTGAACATGTAAACATTTTCAAACCACTGTTATTTTTTACAACCGTATGAATAACAGTGCCTTGACTTGTGCTCATAGGCCTGTCAGGAGTTATGTAAAGCTGGGTACAAAGCAGCTGCCCCTGATTCACTGCACCACAGGCTCTGGGCATGCAGTGTGTCACTGGTGGTGTTTTGTGCTCCCCTGATTCGAGGTACTACATCAGAGCAAGCACTACAAGTGGGGTGTCAAAGGCACCTTTTGCCATGGCTCTGCAGAGCAAAAAGAAGCTGTACCTACTGCAAGGACTTTGTGTTGCAAACTGTCCACCCAACTCCTTTTTATGACATGAAGGGTCAATAAGTAAATTGTTTATGTTCTTACACCATTCTGCCTTTGGAAACTATCCAAACTCAGCTGAATTAATGTCAATTGAGTGGCAGGTAATGACAGAGAGTCCTCAGAAGATCTGTCTTGGGACAGTTCATAAGGAATTAGAAACTATTGCCCTTCCCAAATTTGCAGACATTTTTAGTGCCCGATACAGTAAATCTATTTGATGATTGTCAGCAGCATATTTTCAGTACTACTGCTTGCTGGAAGGAGTTTCCACAAAAATGAGATTTGGAGGAATTGTCACCCCCCAGTCAGAGTAATGAGTTCTGAGTTTTGATAATGCTCTTTGTGAGTACAGTGGCTATGCTCAAAAGGAATATTGCAAGGAGACCACCCTTCTTACCCTGGGAGTTAAGCTCACTTCAGTGGCATACATCGCTCACCATGGCAATGGGAATTGAATTTTCCGCTCTCTGAGCTCTCCTGGATACTTAAAGCAGCCTCATGTAATACTATTGTGGCCAGTGTCATTGCACCACTGAAAACTAAATGAATGAATAAATTAGAGCTGTGGCGTTTTGGATTGCTGAATTGCATCCAAGCTTTTTATTGCAGCTATGAACTCCTTTTGCGATGACAGACGGAATGATGCTTATTAGGCAGTTAGGCAGATCATTGGAACGAACAAACGTGAGAGGTACGGGAGCGGGGCTGTACATCAGAGAACTGAGACAGGATTATCTCTTAAGAAACCCCTTTCCAACACCAATTACCTTTTGACTGCAGGGCCCCTTCGTATAACACAACAGTTTATTCTTCCTTATTGATGCAAGTAATCTAAGTTTATGGCTCCTGTCACAATCTTTTCCTCCTTGGCCTTTTAACTGCCTTGAATATAGAAGCTATTCCCATCTTCTTGAAAGTTTGTGTTCCTTCAGCTTTCGGCTTTCATCCTGCTCCTATTTTGTATATCTCTGAATATCCCTCAATGTCATATTTGCAGCACTCATTTCCCTCTTTTGTCTCATTTCTGCACAGTTGTCTCCAAGGCTTTTTTCTTAATCCCATTTACCATGTTGCTCCACAGCCACTCTCAGCTGTGGGCAGCACTGCAGGTCCCCTTGGCTCTGCCCATGTCTCCAGGACTTGGTCAGGTGCCAGACCACTCTTTACATGCCCCTTGTTCCCTTGATGTGTCCATATCAGACTGCCAACCTGTTTTTGTGGTTGGGTGGAGGGTTCCAAACAAACTGACCCAGACTAGGGTTTGATGGTTTGCTCAAAATGATTACTGGTACTTGGGAAGGGGTGATCCTTTGCCCTTGGCATGGCACTTATGTTATCCATCAGTATGCCAACTTGGAGAGTTAATACCAGCAGAATAATAACCCTATAAAAAGTTGTGATTTTTTTTTTTTTTTGGCAAGTGTAGTTCCCTGAACTGGTTGATGTTAGCTTGAAATTGCATGAGAGGAGGAGGAGGAAGGGGACAAGAAGGCATAGCTGGGAATGTGTAAGAGTGCCTAACTATTCTTTTCAGAAATGGCACAATGTAAGATCTGCTCCTTTGTGACATGAAATTTATCCCAAAGTCATATTTTGTGGCCCAATAACCAGCATAAAAACAGGCTGCTGTGGGGAGGAGCAGTCCTGTTGGATGCCCCTCGTGTTGCCACCTGTGCCTGTTGGTGCAGGCAATGACACACTGCATGTGGTAAGCCAGAGCACCTGGAAGTCAACCCAAGGGAGAGAGAAGCCCCACTGCTCAGCTGTCCATGTGGCCACAGCAAGTGGCACTGAACACTCTCTGAAGGCAGTGGTGAGCTGTTATGCTCCAGAGGAGGCTGCTGTGCCTGGGGGTGCCATTGGTGTTTGTTGTGGTGCTTGTTCTCACAGTGTGGTGTTTGTGTGTTGGGGAATGAGAGACAAGCTGAGTCTTTGTCTCCTCAATGGAAATGAAAGGTCAGTGTGATGGGACAGAAGATTGTCATGCAGCATTGGGAAGTGACCTTGCCTTCATGTGTATATATACACAAAAAATTCTTCTAGGAGAGCTCTTAAGTGTGGATGTATTTTCCTGGTGAGGCAGATACAAGCCTCCATTTAACTGCTCCCCTGAAATCACACCAGAGCAATCCATTTGGCTGTGGAACAGTTGCCCCAGGAAAGCCATAAACCTTTATTGCTTGGAGACCTTTGAAATTGGACTGGACACACCATGGTGTTCAGCACAGATTAAAGCAATGTGCTTCAGGGAGCAAAGCACAGCAGAATACCTCAGGGAATGAACCACCCTTTGGGAGCAGGGGACTGGATGCAAATTGTACATTTCCATCTCCAGTTTCTGCAGATCTGCTGCATGTTAGACTCGGAGACCTGGAACACAGTGATCTGCTGCAGAGTACAGTGGCACAATCTTTATTTTTTGTTATCCTAAGTTGGATTAAGTATTTATCACTTGCCAAACTCTCATTTCTGACTCTATGTTGTTCCTTGTCTTCAGGAAGAAAAAAATCCTTATTTTCTACAATGTCAGTTCCCAAGCAGCCACGTAAATGCTTGTGGCAATATCCTGTTGGGGCAGGCGAGGAAGAAGTGATGATGGGAGAGTTGCAAGCAGACGGGTGCAGACAGGGAGGAGGAAGCCTTTCAACCCATCCCTCAGTGACAGCCAGGTGGGATGATGGCCTTATTCTGGTTCCTGTTGTTGATCCTGTTGAAGTTACCCTGACACTGCCAACAGGTTTTTCAGGTGGGAATATCCAGACTGTAGACACCCCAACCTTGTCTTGATCAGGTTTTATGTAAAAGCTGTTTCCACAATCATTTTAACCAAAAATAGCAGGTATTTACACTTTAAAGTTAGTTGTTGTTTTTTCCTACAAACTGCAAAAAGTTTCTCATATTTAATTTATGCTTATTTCATTTTTTAAAAACAAATAAAAGATGCATTCATAAACCATGAGTTAGAGTATCGTACCATCAAGTAACAATTTTGCATTGTTTCCCAAGGGCATATTGTTCCCAAATGAGGTATGTAAGTGCTGAGATTGTCATAAGTGGAGGGGTGTACAAAATGGAAAAGATACTGTGGATTTTGCTCATTCCTGGAAGCACAGGATTTGTCAGCCAGTTGGATTATACCGGTTTATCACATCCTCTGGCCATTCCCTATGGCTCCTGTGAGAGAAACACTTAGCGGTATCTCAGCCTCTTCAGATCACACCTGGATCTGCTGGGTTAAATGGCTAATTGAAGGTGAGTGCTTCAGTGTGCATTAGTCAAACCCTGTAGTTAAAATGGCAGATAATTTCTTTGTAGCTGCATGCAAAGGCAAACGTTTGTTTCTCTCATTCGTTGCCATCCCCACAGCCAGCTATGAAGGGCTGCTGATTTAATTGCATAATCTAACAGGGCTCAGTGGCAGGGCTTTGACTTAACTGTGGCTAAGGTATTTGTACTACACAGACTATTATTCTATGCACTCATTCCACATTTGTGTTGAGCCACGTGGGGGTATCGAAGATTCTGTAGACCCAGATGTCTGCTGGAATCTCAGACTGTGTAATTCGCTGTGGCCATCAAGACACTAGCTGAGGAGATGTGTCATTTACATTGCTTAGTTTTGGTGCCAGGAGTTGTACCTTCAGGCTTCTGCAGCCCATATCACAGGCTGTGCAAGTAGCTGTGCCCACTCCTCTGGGAGCAAGGGCTGTGGTGGACTATGCCTTTGGAAAAGTTGGGTTTGTTTATTTACTTGCTGTTTCGATTTTTAAATCTTGTGTTAACACCTTCTCTCAAGGTCTCAAAGCACCACACAGAGGCAAGTAATCCCTTTGCCTTTTTGAACTGATATCCCGTCTTCTTTATGTAGGGAAAAGAAGGCTTCAAGAGGCAATGTGAGTAACACAGTGGTTACACAGAAGTCCCTGGTGGGGACAGAAGTTGGCTGTAACCTTTGGGACCCCCTAGGTCTCTGTAGCGATCTTGGTAACATTTCTCAGTCATTATAGTTGCAGCTTTTGCCTTTAAAAAGTAGTCATGTCAATTAAAGGCAAAAATAAAACAGCGCACCAGGACCTTATCAGTGCATATTCAACCCCATGTCTCTGCTGAGTTGCTCACTCTGCTCTTTAAATCCTAACAGCTGAGGGATGGTCAGAGCTGTTTTGCTCTCCTCCAGAGCCTTGACCTGAGCACTAGCAGTGTCTGGAAGTTGCACCAGAAAGGCAGCACAGGCAGGGTGAAATGTGTTCCTTGAGCCTTGACCCTTTCTGCTTCATTACTGTGAAAAGCCTACCACCGAATATTCACTCATTTGTATTCAACCTGGCTGTTCTGCCTTCAGACCTCCTTTCTTGTCTGCAGCTGACAGGATGTCACGAGGAAGTGACACGGCAGTGACACTCCGTATGTCATGGTCCACTTCTATTCGAACTTGATTTTTATCTAGTAATGAATCAAGCCACAGGAGTCCAGTCTGGGAAAAAAAGTGTCCCAAGGAAGCAAGCAGAAGCTAGAAAGTTTTTCAGTCCATTTGGAAATAAGAATGCATTACAATGCGCTTTTTCCCTCCATAGCAGACCCCGGTATTCTCACAAGGTAGACTGGGTACAAAAGGGGTTTTGCATTATTTATTAGTGTGCCTCTGTCACACATAATGAGGGCTATAAAGTATGTAAGAGTTTATAATTGGCTATCTGCAAGAAGTAATCCTAAGGGGGCTGTGTAAGGATCAAATAAATTATGCTTCGTTATAGTAGTTATGCCAAGGATATTAGAGAATTGTTTTTAGTTGGAGGAAAAAAATTAGGAGAAGCAGAAAAAGAAAACTCTTTGTTGCTTCCCAGACCCACTTCCGTCAAAGATTTTACAGTCTGAGGGAAGATTTCAGTATTTCTCTTTAAAATTCCTGATGTGTTCAAGATGCTAAATAAGCAGTTGCCAAGATACTAGTACAAATAATGCATAAATGGAGTTTATCTAAATTGTTTTATTAATAAACTTTACTGAACTCTCCCATGCAGTTAAGCAGGAATCCCAATTCCCCATTATCCACCATTGGCACATCGGCTTTCAGAAATGAAACTTTTATCTCTTCCTCTCAGGGGGACAAGAATGCTCTCCCTTTCCCCCCACCCCCTCCTTCCTGGAATCTAATTATTGTTCTGATAATTCAAAACAAGGATTCTGTGTCAGTAAAAGAGACAGGGAAAAAAAAAAAAAGAAAGATTAATAGCTGGTCCTGGAAGCTGTGATGGTATCATTTTAAAATGAATATTTACATTTTAGAAAAGCTGGGACTAAAGGGATCTCAATGTTTCTGACTTAGTTGTAGGGCTCTTCTAATGCTTCTGGATACAATTTTTGTTTCAATGGAGGTGCCTCTGGAGTACGTAAGTTAGACAAGGAAAAGTCTTGTCAGATGCAGGAGGGAGGGAATATCCCTTCCCTTAAAGCAGTTGCTGGGTATTATTCTAGTTTTAAATAGGAAGTCAAAGGATTACAGGGTTTCTCTCATGATAAAATATACTCGGTTTTCAGCAATTTCCAGCAGTGAAAATTAGTTGTGCTTTTGTGTTTTAAGTGTAATACTTTCACAAGTCTAAAAATATATCCTATAACCCTTATGAGACCCTGGTTGCACCAGTCCCTGTCCAAGCATAAAGGGAGTCATGTTCTGGAATACTTTAGCAAATGAGTGTTCTGCATGGACAGTGTTGTGTGAGAACTGTGGAAAGCAGGAGGCAGCTGCTGGGACAGGGAGCAGCAGAAGGACTGCAGCCTCTGTAAGTAGCTCGGCTCAGCCTGCACACCAGAAACTGCACTCCAGCTTCAACCAGGGGCTGTTTGTTGGATACATAACTCTGTCAAACAGCTTTGGCTTGGGATCACTTGCAGGTGGTTTTATTTGCATCAGAGAAAACATAGGATGCTCATTTCATGTCTGAACTATAAATTGTGGAGACTCAAGCAGGAATCAGTGGCACAAGTGGCCAGTGAGGAGCTGGACGGGTCACAGGAGCCAGCTGGTTCTGAAAGAAGAACGCAAACAATAGTTAGTCTTTGAGGATGGTTGAAAATAAGGGGCTTTTCCTCCTTGAAGACTTTATAAATGGTCCAAGTGCCATCGTTAGTGGCTCCTGCAGCCATCTAACATTCACCTCATAGGTTGTTCATTTTCTGTTTCAATTTTTTTCTTAAATTCTCTCTCAATCCTTGTAGGAGGTCCAGCCAATGCTAATATTGCTCCTTAGCATTCCCTACTCCTAGGTCCAAATAAAAATGCATGTCTTGTATCTAGGAATTGCATGCTCCATTCACTAAGTATTAATCCATTAAGCCAATGATCTTGTAAATTGGAGCAGAAATATTGTGTGCTGGGGATGGTATCAAAGCAGTGATAGGCTTTTACCAAGGACAGCCTTTATAGCAAAGAGTTGCTAGAAGAGTCTTCCACTGCTCATAAAGCATTATTTCTAAAAAGTTTTTAGGAAGAGAGGACGGGGATGAGCTCCAAGAGCCACACAGTTCATTTTAGGGTTTTGCTAGTTGGTATTATCATCACCTTCAATGTCTTCATTTCTCTTAGCTCTCCATTTGGGTTCTCTCTATTGAAAGCAACAAGTTTGATTCATTATTCAACTGCTCTGATAGTATTCTGGCATGGCTTTTTGTTTTTTGAAGGGAAAATTCCAGTAGATTGTGGAAGCCAGCAGCCACAGAAATCCTCTGGGAAAGAGGAGGAGACTGTATGGAATGGCCAGTTCTAGCAGGAAAAAAAAAAAGGAATAAATCGTGACTGCTGAATCCATTATAGAGAAAGGTGCTGCAAAGAGGGGAAAAAAATGAAATGGTCTCTCAGAGCCCCAGCAGGAATTTAGCAGAGTCCATGGTTTAAGGGGTGAACTGAAATTATCACAGGAAGATACTGGTTAGTGAAAAGTTCTGTTGCAGACACAGAGCCACAAGAATAGAATGTCTTAGAAGGTGGTGGAGTCTCCGTTGTGAGGGGCTTCTTAAAAACAGGTTCAACAAACAGTTCTTTTGGAAGGTACAAGTAGAGCTTATCCTGACTTTGAGGCCGCCAGATGATTTAAATGACCTCTTCATGTCCTTTCCAGCCCTAGTTTTATTACTAAACTTTACTGAACTCATTTCAGAATGATTTCAAAGGTGGGCTCATGAGTTCATCATGGGAGAAGCACACCCTTCTACTCAGTTCTTCCCTTTCACACACTGGTTTTCATTAACAGAAAGAGTCAAGAATGTTTGAGATGTTGGTAACGTTGTCCATATGGATTCTCTCTGAAGAGGATAAGTGACAGTGCCAAATTTTTCTGAGCTGCAGATGTGCAATGTATTTGTAACAAACTGCAGCTCCCATCCAAAATTATATTTATCACATTTTGTGGGAAACTGAAAAATGGGATCTATTTGAGGGAAATTGACTCGATAGAGTACGTCTTTCCTCTGCAAATTGTGTCAGTTATTGAGTTTGAATTCCTTTGGATAGGAAGCACAGAATAATCTGTATTTTTATTTGTTTTTAAAAATAAAAATATATATTTTCTTGGGGTATGTCTCATGATGCAAGCTTTTCAGCATGTGAAAATCACGCAGAACAAAACAGACACAGTCTAACAGTATGAAACAGTATTTTGAGTGTTACACAGTTCTAATTGGAGCTGTGTGGAATCTTACCGTCCCTCTTACTGAAAACAAAGTGGCTGAGAATGGGGCAATAGTTGGTTTTAGTTTAATTGAGGAAGTCATACGAATGATCAATTTCACATGGAGTCTATTATTGCTTACATTTAACTCCATTTCTTTTGATTTCCCACTGTAGTTCAGCACAAAGGCAAACAGCACTGAATACACCTTTGTTCATGTGTAGATTAATTCATGTGCTTAGCTGCTTGCTCTGCAAGTAGCCTTGTGAATGCAAAGGGTATTTAAAAAGCTGCTAAAAAATGCTGCAGCTACAGCAGCAAACAGTGAATTAAACTGACCTTTTCTTCAGCAGTTCCCATGTATTTTACAGCACTTCACTGTCTGAGCATTAGCCATCAGCAATGGATACACTGTATGGATAGAGATGCAGTTGATGGCTGCAGGCCTGTGTATCAACTGTGCTGATGGTGTGAACATTTTTGCAGAGTAGAAGGAGACTTAAACCCGTAAAGCATCAGTGAGAAAAGCATAAAGTGAAAAGTGATTCTCAGCTGTGCTTGATGACTGCCACTGACTTTTACAGCATTATTTATCTTACTGTATTTCCTATCTAGAGAAGTGATTTCCAAACTCGTTTGATTTGAGGGGTCTTAGAGACTCTTCAGTAGAAATGTGGAGCCATTCAATCTTTATTGCAGGTATAGATTTCCTAATGCCATGTATGAACTTCCTTGGAAAATTCTCTGTGGCTTGACAGAGGGTCTGCAGAGCATGTACTGAAAGTGTTACTTTAAAGTCTTGAGTATAGCTGAAGTTTAACTGAGATGTGCAGTGGTTGATCTTGTATTAATCCATAGACAGCTCAAGTGAAGTAAAACCAACTGAAAAAAAAAAAAAGGCAAAAGCCTGGTATGCAGTACTCCCCCACTGGATATAGGCTTTGCATCAGTTCCAGTTTCCCTGTGACTTTGGGGATATGCCACCAAAGTGAAGGAATTGGCTGGACATATTTTGTTGCTTTATTCATTATCTAAAAACTATTGCTTTTTAATAAAGCAGTGAACTAATAGACATGGAAAAGCAATTATTTGGGTACACACGGATTAAACCCCATTGGAGTAGTGCTCAAGAGCCAGGATGGTGCAGACATAGTGCTTGTAACAACCTTGGTCTGAACAGTTTGTGTTGAAAAGATATGGGGATGCTTGTCTATTTATCCATTTTTCTGGTTAGGCATCTTCACTGATGCACGATATAGTTCCTTCATTCCCTCGTTACCGTCTTTCATGAGATCAGTTCACGTACTGGGAAATCCTTCGAGCATGGAGCTTCTGAACAGTTCTGCCTAGTTTTGGCCAGTCTCCACTTGCTATTGAAATTCATGTTAATGAAAAGGAGTATGCCTTATCTACTATGACTACATGGAGAGTTTTGCATTTTGGGAAGTTAGTTATTAAACTACCTTTTATTAATTACAGCAGGCACCCTTGTGTTTCTAATGGAATGATTTCTATTTAAATACATTATGCCATATGCCATATGCTGCTCTAGACTCTTTGAACTGTCAAGCATTTGATTCTGAGTCACAAAACGACGGGGTGAGCACACAGATGGGTTGTCACATAAAGAAGTCTGATGGCATGTGATAACACTCAGGCTTTTTTTTTTTTTTCCCCTCATAAAGCTTATAATGTACAAGCATTGATCAGGGCTTGCCAAACAAAAATGAGCTGACAGTTAAACTCCAGAGTGTTTTCTGGAGTTCTTCAAGCATTTCAGTTCCACTCTGCAGACTCACTCTGCTTTTAACTGGACCATGTCACATCTTTTCAGAACAATTGGTGTCAATCATTTTATTGTGCGACAAACTCCGGGAGAAACGGCGCAGAGACTTGCCAAGCTAGTTCTGAGTGGTAACAACTGAGGCAGACCAAGATCATTTTGAAGCAGCAAATTTTTTCCATACAACTGGTTTTCTTTTAAGGCAAACATACAGGTTTACACTTAGGAGAAACACAGGTTTTCCTTCAATCTTTTCCTTCTTCTGTAACATTCAGGTAATTTCCCATAAAGGAAGAAAATTGATGACAGGAATTGAAACATTTGCATCTTAAGGGCAGAATGAAGGCAGAAGGATAGAAGATAAGGAATAAAGAAAAGTGTAAGTTTGGGCCAGATTGATACACTTTATAAAGGTGTTTACAATACAGCTATTTTCCTTTGAGGTAGGTTTCTAAGCTCACATTAAGATCAATAGATATCTACGGCGGACCTCATCAGGCTAAGTCTAGATGCTTTGCACTGTTAGAGATACCCTAGGGTCTGCAAAATCTCTGTGTGGGCTGGCAGGTATGACAGAGGACTTAGGGGAATCTTGCACTGTTCTGGAGAGGCAACTAAAGGAGGAAGATACTGAACAGCAATTAAACTGGCAGAAGGTGACACATTTGGGTGGCTAAATCCCACTCTGGCTTTGTACTTCCAGTGGAGCGCAATTCAGTCACTGACCTACAAGTGCCTAGTGCCATTTGAGATGCCTTTGGCTATTCCATCTCCAGCTGCAAATCCAGATGCATATGGCTTTCCCTGCTGCCTCCATGTCACGTCTGCCAGTCCCATGTGAATGTCTTTGCTGTCTTATGTGAGCTTAGATGTGTCCTAGTCACAGACCTATGTTTATGTATTCTTTAGGATGAGAAAAATGTCTTCTAGACTCCCCTAATTGCACTGACAAAGATCTCAATTGCCACTGCAGAGGCATCTGCTCAGGTTTGGTATGCCCTGTGTCACCTGAGGCACCTAGAAAGGAAGCATCTCTGGGTGGGGAAATTTCCCTCTCTGAGCCTGAAGCACCTCTGTAGTAATGAGCACACCACCTTTGATCAAATGAAAAAGAAAGATAAGTGATGTTTCTTCTGTCAGAAAACTCCCATCTGCACCCTCCATTGCCCCATGCTCTGTCACAGTGAAAATGAGGGGTGTGACTGTCCCATGACACAGCACTTTGCCAGCTGGATGCTGGTATGTATTTGTAATACCTTGTTTTAGTTTTCCTCTGCCACTGGCCCCACTTTCCAAGAGCTCTAGTAGGCAGGTGGCATTTCTTCACCGTGCCTGTTTGCTGAGGTTGGGAACCAAGCAGGTGCCAGGCAGGGCATGATCACGGTGTGGAGTAACCCAAAGTAACACAGAAAGTCTCATTAAAGGTATGGGGCTTGACAGTCAGAAGAAGGGGGGTTAAGTAAAGTCAGATGCTGTGAATTAAAACCTGGAGCTCAGAACAGGAAGAGAAAGGGTGTTGGGGTTTTGCCCTTGGCTGAAAACCCTATTTCCATCACTTTTCATATTAAGCAGTGTTATTGGAGGTAGGATCTGCAAGGTGAAGGTTGTAGCATTGTATTCTCTCTGGTTTTTCTTGTTCTTATGCTTCATTTTGCTTTGCATGTAAGAGTCCCTCTAATGTCCCACTATAGGAAGTCTGTGGCAGAAACACCTTGACCTTGAGTGAAACCCTGAACTAACTTGCTGTCTCATGTGTCATGACCCTTGTAGGAGGAATGGGAAGAAATTTGGTGCAGCATAGAATTATTTCTCTCTGTGTGCCCCTGCTGCCCAGACATTGGGATGAGGGAGTCCCTTACTGAATTCATTCACATTTGAGAATTCACAGGATTGTTCCCTCTCTCAAATGAGGCACTTTAAGCTCAGGCTCAGTAAGGAACCAGTCAAATGCCCCATGTTCAGTGACTACTAACTAAAGGTAGAACTTTTGCCCAAAGTGTTGATCTTGTGTTTAATCCTAGTAAAAGCCCATTTCAGCTCCATGTCTGGTTTTCCTGAGGGACAGATACTAACAGTAATGGATTGGTGTGATAACATTTCTCTAACAGAAGAACAGAGAAATCAAAGAACAAAGTGATGGTGATGAGAGCAGGTAGAAGTGTAACCCCAAAGAAGGGATGTTCTGGGCGAAGAGCTGTCAGTATAAAGACACTGTCCCTCACTAACTGAATTGAGGCTGGACTCCCACGGGCATGGGACCCAGGCTGCCTGCAGCTGGCACGGCCCTGCTCCCCTCTTTCTTCTCTTGGGTGCTGCTGCTCTGCCCAGGCTCTGGAGTTTGTCTTAATCTATTCTGACCCACTTCTATCACTCCATTGCTTGCTTGGTATCAGCTCCTGGAGGGTTCTTTGAACGGACTTCAGAAGCCGTGTCTACTGAAGTATTTCGCATCTCAGTTTTTAACCAATTCTTCTTTAACCATGTTTTTTGTTGGCTAAGGTATGTCTGAAGGCAGCAGACAACTTCAGGTGCCAGCTGCACTTTACTTTCACACTCTGGAGTCACTTTTATGACAGGTAAATGCTTTAAAATCATTAAAGTGAGGTGAGTTGTTAAATCACAAGAACCAGATAGTGAAAGTCCGTGCTGCATCTAAAAATTGGTTTTGTTTTGCTTGTCAAGATTACTGTACCTTCAAGTGACAGATGGGAATGTGAAAACTTTCTATCATCCTTGAAGATTCAGGCTGGCTAATAGAGAAAAAAAAAGTGAAAGGAAAAATCATCATTAAAATGGTCTTGAAAGTGATGACTTCTAAATTATTGTCTGTCAGCTTCTCCATATGGCCTGAATATCTGTCAGATGAACAGTATACATTAGAATTTCTGTACAAAACAAACAAAAAAAAAGGCAAGTTTTCTTTTTGGTCAGGTCTGAAAATAAAAGAAGAAAAAGTAGATGATGGGGGAGAGCAAGGAGGAAGATAATTTGAAGTAGGCATTTCTCACTAAAAAGTGACTGTACAAAAAGCAACCTTCAGTTCCAGTTTTATTTTCTCTTTGCAGTACTTATATCAAGTCTGGCCCATTCCTTTTATTTTTCTAAGTGAAAATACAAATTGGGTTTTTACAATAACAAGGCACGGTGAAGGGCTCCTTCCTTCTTCAGAGCCTTCCCAGGGTCCCTGTTACAGCAGTGCAGACCCCTCTAACTGCTGGGCGAGGAGGCCTTTATGGTACCCAGCAGTCCATTTCACTGCATTCATAGGCTGTAAGTGTCTGGAGCTGAGGATGTACAAAAAATGAATGCATGTAAAAAGCTCTTGAAAAGCCCATAATCAAGGAAAGCCACCACGGGTTTAGTTTCCATTTTAAAATGCATTTTGTAGCAGCAAGACTCTGAGGCTGAGTCCAAAGCTAAGTGCCTCATTCACTGCCATCACCATCTCTCTTTATTCATCAAACTGATAGCTTTCATCATCAGACTTAGCTGAATCATGTGCTTAGATTTGCCCTATGCGAGGGAGAAGGAAGGAGACCCTGGAAGGTTTGGCTTTATTTAACAGGCTTTTGATGCAATGATCAAATGGACTGACAAAAAACCCAAGGATGAGCCATTTAGCAATCAGGGAATGCTGTGCCCTCAACAAGTGAGAGGAAGAGCCGAGTCTGTAAAACAGGACTTTCAGCTATGAACGGTCAGGACAGTTGCAATTAATTTATGATGTGATGCCTGCATGGGTTATTTAAGGCACATCAGGTCCTGAGTGGAGGCTCCCATTGAAACCACAGCAGCAATCTGAGGATAGCTCACCACAAGGATTTGCAAGTTTCCTTTGTTGTGCACTGGCTTTTACTGATAGGTCTTGGTGTTTATGAGTGCAGTCATTTTGCCCACAGCAAAATCTGGTTAACATCTCTTGGTTTGTTAATCCTTCTGTATTTATTGTTCAAGACTTGCTCATATCCAGGCTATTCTTGGAGATATTAATAGTGGTTAATATTTTACCTCTTGGAGTAAGCCGTTTGCTGCATGCCACAAATCATTTCTTTATCACTTCAAAGACGAGACCTAGATCTGTGCCAAGCCACTAGTGTAATTACTGTCCCTTCCCTGCCGCATCCACCATATGCAGAACCTGTTATATGTAATTATTTTCAATCACAAGCACCACTCCAGACAGACAAGATCATCTTTCAAGTGCTAACTGTTACTAAAATACGATCATGCATTATACTCACAGCAAGAGTGACAGGGAAGGCAATCTGGGAGAGACAAGGATTACTCTGGATGGTTTAATATTGAGGCATCCACTGTCTGACCCCCTGGTTTGTAGTTTTAGAATTTGTAGGTCTGGGCAGCTCCTCACTTAGCCTCATAGGTTGGTTTTAGACTACTTTTTGAAGGGATCCATCATTCTGCATGGACCACACAAAGAGCCTAGGGGCTGTCTGGGACCGTGTTAAATACTGAAGCCAAGGTCTTAATTCCAGCTTTGGATTGCCAAATCTGGTTGCTCTCAGTCAGCCCTGCATGTCTCTCCCCATGCCTTGCTAGCACATTGAGCCAGATGCAGCATTCACAATAGCAGTGTTTCACAGACCAGGGCAGGGAGCCTGTTTCATTCCCAAATATGGAACCTCTCCAGAAAAGCTGGTCTGTGACAGTGCCGACACCTCCACTGGTGCATGGTACGTCATCTAAAACAGCTGCTGTGTGCCACCAGCACCTCCACTTGCTGACTCACCCTGTCCCACTGACTGGATCCCTCATACCTGGAGGCTGCAGCCCCTTTTGTGAAGGTGCCATTTATGGATCTGCATATTTTCTTCCCCTTTCAATTTCTTTTAATGACTGTAGTGGATAATGGAAGATGACAGGGGATGGTAATTACAGGACATTGTTGGTTTTGGTTTTCTTCCTTTTTTAAAAAATGTTATAGGCATCCTAAGCATTTTAAGCAGCTGTAAAGATGGGTGTGGTGTCCTGGGTAGCATAGCTGGCTAAATGCAATAGAGCAGGCCAGAATGTGACTCTTGACTTAAACTAGTAACTGCTCTGAGCTGAAGCTGCAAAATTAGCTTAATGATTTCCACTGGGTTTGCAGCCCTTGGATTCAGCTTGGATCTTTCAATGGAGGATGCAGCTGTTCAGCGGGATCTACATTCTCTGTGATTAAATAAATTGGCTGTGACCATGTATGAATTATTAGTAAGGTAAAAGTACGCAGCCTTTTTGCTTTTGCAGGATCTGATCCACACAGCTGCTTACAAACAGGCATGGATGGATTAGAAGGGAGGGAAGGGACTGAGGGGCTTTTGTCCAAGTCCTATTAACACCATGGGCTTTGAGGCACACCCCACACTTTCAGTGCATAAAATAAGGGAGCTGAAATGCCAGTTCCCAGCTTCAGTGCCCATGCAGACCGAGGCAGCATCAGTCCTGTTGAAGTCATGTAGAATCCTGCTGAAAGCAATGGGATGTGACACACATATGCTCATACATATAAATATACCTCCAGGCATAAAGTAAAACTTGTGAAACTTTTTCTAGCTGGCTAACAGGCTCTAAATCTTTGTGGAAGTCTTATGCTGAAGGCAAATGTAGTAGTCTGTTAACCCCCTGATTCTGTGCTGTTCCCCCTGTTCCCTGCCCTAGCCCTGGCCACTTCCTCAGTTTCTCCCTATTTGCTCCTGTACCCCAACCCCGCCCAGGGATCCCCCCTGGGCCCCTGACAAAACCACCCCGCACCCAGACCATGCTGTCTCTCTATCTCTGAACATTGGGGGGACAAGATGTGATTAAAGCCATCTCAAACCCTCATGAGAGACCCTTCTCTACCTTCTTTACCATCCACTGTGTTGTAACGCTGCTGGCTGCCGGAGCCAGATCGAAATGGACTCTGGGATGCGACTGATCCCATGGCCCTAGGAAACCCTCGCTGAGCTCTCAGGGAGCAGCAGCCTGCTAGGCAGAGTCCAGTGGTTACAACAGGCAAACCCCTGATCCTGGCCTGAACCTTGCCTGCAAGAAGTACTGGAGGACAAAAGTGTTTTGTCAATAGACGTAAATCCGCAACAGGTGCATATGCACCACAAAAGGGAACTGTCTGAAGGTCAGTCGAAACCAGCTGAAAACCAGTGATGTTAAAGGACATGTCAGAGCAACAGCTTTAAGTCCTGTGGCCAGTTGGTACCTGTGACAAAACAAATATTAATAGGCATAAGCCTTTTTGCCAGATGGGAACACAAACCCGTGGGCTCTGAAAGTTGTGTTCACTAAAAGAAGCGTGTGAGCTTGCTCATGGCTTTGTACCTTGTTGTTTGCACATAAGCATGCTGCCACTCATGCTTTGGGGTCATGTGGCAGCACCAGCAATAGGCAGGAGTTTCCCACTTGATCTGATCATCCCAGTCAGTGCAGCCTGCAGTCGGAAAAGAAGCTGCACTGCTCGGTGACTGGTACTCCGTAAGTGAAACTCAGCACTGATAAAGCCAGTACCCAGCTGGAGAGCCATCTGTCCCTGGGGTAGGGAGGCTTTCTGACATAGTTTTCCCTTATTTGGTTTATCTCTTTCTAGGAGGCACAGCTAATGGTGAGGCTCAGTGGTGGATGCTGTGGGCTGGTTGTTAGGCGGTGTTGGAATGGCTTTAAGGGCAATCATCCATATGTGAGCTCCTTTGGAGCAATTCAACATTACAGTATATTGCATTGCTAAGGAATTTTTGACCGAACCCCAGAATTTATTTTCACTGAAACTGGGCTTTGAACTTACAGACATGGGTGTACGGAAATGGGAAAAGAGGTGTGACAGGGGGCTGAAGGAGTCTGAATACGGAAGGAAATAAATTGCCAAAGTTTGTGATCACTGATCCAGTGTAGCATCAGAGGCAGAAAGAGTGGACAGGTACCCATGTTTGGAAAAGGATGAGCTGTGTTTGGAGAGTGGCAGTGGCAAGTGCTGTGAGCAACATTCATGGGAAAAAACCCAAACAACAACCTGTTGCTGCAATAAAACCTAAAGAGAGCTGAAAACAAACAGTCTGTGAATGCAGTGGGCACTAGGCACTCTTGCCACCTGAGGAGAGTAATTGGCAAGGGCTGAGTAAGAGCTTGTTCTGGGTTTGGAGGAGCAGCATTGTTATGCTAATAGTCCTTTCACTTGCCTGCAGTGCTGCTGTTGTGCTCTCCTGGAAGAACTGGGCAGAAGGCTTTCCCAGGACCTATTTGTGAGGAAGGGCTGGCTGCCGTTTAATCTGGTCCAAGGCAGGCGGGTGCAAGCCTGCCTTCCCTCCTACCCCCTGCACACATCTCCCTGCCCCTCACAACAGAGCCCTTTGAGCATTTGCAAGGTCTCCCAGACAGTCTGTTCAAGTACACAAGCTGATTGCAAACAGCCCGGCCAGGGCAGCTCACTTTAGGCCAGAGCGGCTTCTGAGCTGTGGCTGCCTGGGCTGGCACTGGCTGTGTTGTGGGTGCCATGAGCAGTGTGGGAAGGGGTCAGAACCACTGCAGGACTGGCTGGGGCTGCCACAGTCCACTGGTCTGTGAGGCTGTCTTTGGCATCTATGTGTTCTTCCTCCTTTCCCCAGACATTCATCATCGGTGATGATGTTCCTCCTTGCCCCATGGGGTCCTGCCCCTTCCTAGCACACCACTCATGCTCTCTGTGCTTCACAACACCTTTCTTGCTTTAACAGTTCAAGGGAGAATCAACAGGGGCTTTATGAGAGTCTTAGGCTATCTTTAACAAATGTAGACCCAGTTTTGGCCTAAATTCTCTTGTCTGAGAAACATCCTTTCTGAGAATTAGAAGTGGTTCTCATTTACATGGATTCTACCAGCTGCCCTGAGCTCTATGGCCCTAGGGGAAAAAAAATCAAATGATACTGTGAAAGTTATTAGTGAGGACATTAGAAGCAACCATACCCAGATTAGTTCTGAAAATACCTAGCATTCACATGTCCTTAATTGCTTTTCTCCTGTCACAGCTGTTGGGTGAATGCACCATCTGAGAGAGGGCTGCCTCAGGGATTTCTTTTTCATTATGTGATGCAGATCTGGAGGCAGGAGCAGGCAATGACTGCTCAACAAGGGAAGGAAGAAGTAGGCTTGAGCAGTGAGAAGAAATTTGAACCTAGTGGAGGGAGATCCAAGGAGTTAATACTGGGCTTAAACCAGGGGCAGGTGTGCTTGGAGGAGCAGCAGAGAAGCTGCTGAGCTACTTTGTTAGCAGCCAAGATGCTAAGAGCATTAAACATCTTTTGAAGAAAGATGAGATACCACTTCTGGACTTTAATGTCTTGTTCAGGTGTGTTTTTGAGCAAATCAAGAACATAGTAAGATGATTACTGTATTTTACAGGAACATCAGCAATATGAGAAGCTTAGGTATCTGGAGAATGGAGACAGTAGAAAGGTACAGCAAGCTCCAAGCCCTGAGTAAATCCCTCTCAGGACTCCTGTTAGACTGGTGTGATGTCCACAGTGTCTCTGTCACAACACCCAGGGCTTTTCTGCTCTGGGAGCAGGGCAGCAGAAGTGCTTTGCCAGGGAGCACATGCTCTTTATTGTCAAGAGAGGAGGAGCAAGGTGATGTGAGGTGAAGAGATAATGCCCAAGGTCAGCAAGTGACAGCTGTAGGGCTTGAAGCCCTGTGCTCTGCCTACCAGGTAAAAGGCACCCCTGCAAACCTTGGGAGGGCTTGCTTGGCTTTACAGCCTGTGAAGTGTCAGATGCCCCTCGCCCATTATCTACATAGTGCTTTGTTTCCAGTCTCGTAAATAAGATCTGACACAAAGGAAGCAACATTAAAATGTTGTAACATACATTGAAATGTTCTCTCTAGGCTGTCTGTGTAAAATGCTTTGCCAGCTACATCGGCCTTTTGGCAGCTGCTGCAGTGACAGCTGAGAATGCAATATGATAAAAATGCCACTTCTGCAAAATAGACATGGTGCATGGGTGCATTGCTGATTCCCAACAAGGTCTTGTGAAGGGACAGGATTTGCCAAAACACATCTGTCTGGGGCAGCATGAGGGCTGGAGAAAGCAAAGCATCTTGTGAATGTTAAACCAAGTATGACAACAGGTAAATGACTCAAGACCTCAGTTGTTTCAGCTGAATGAATTAAGAAAACTTTGTGGAGTGTGTACCTGTGGTATGAATTGATCAAGTGGTATGAAACCATTATTCCCTTGCTTTTGAAAGAGTGAAAAACAAAGCAAAATGGCAACAAATTAGCACAACTGTCAGTTTTCTTGATGTAACCTTGATGGACCCTGGTTGATTGTTATTTTAATTAATCAGAAGCAATCAGCTTGTAAATGCTATCATTAACACACTTCTTTTTAACCACACGTTGTGTATTCCAAACTGCATATTTAGCTGTTCTGGAGAGTTGAAGAGGAGTCTAAAAGCTCTCAGATAAAAGCTTCAGAAGCTGAGCGTGGCTTCTGATGCTGAACTGCTCAGACTGGCTCCAGCCCACAGACCAGCTTTAAAACTGCAGCAGAAGGCAGCAGTCCAAATGGTTTTCATCTGTTTTTAAGGGAAGAAGAGACCTTTTCTGTGGGATTCCCAAATTGCAGTTTGACACTTTGATTCCCAAGTGGCAGCCTGTGTATAAGCTAACGGCAATTGCTTGTATAAACTTTTATTTCCTTTTCTCTCCATAGGTTTGTTGATTGGCTCTGGTTGTGCCCTCTATCCTCTTGGCTGGGACAGTGAAGAAGTCAGACAAACCTGTGGTAACCTTTCCAACCAGTTTGAATTGGGTGAGTCATCACCAGGGCATTTCAGCCACATTAGGCTCTTCTATGTGTTGGCCATAAAAGCAAACTAGGACATAAGCACAGGCTTGGGGAAGCAACCTGTGTGTGGTAGGCTATTCATATTGCATAATTCTGGTATGGTGCCAAGGCAGGGGATTTCAGATAGATCTCTGGAAATATTTTACAGAACATTATAAGAGAAAATGTATGGATGGATGCATATTTTAGGAAATAAATCAGATTTAATAGTCTTGCAGTATGGGAGCTAACACTCCTGGAAATCTTGACAGGGTAGATAGAGGCATCCCATCACAGCGCAGGTCAGGGTAATTCTCCGTGAGTGCAATTGTCTGTCTTTGAATTCTGGGATGTTTATGGCCTTCTAACACAAGCCTAGAGTGTATTTGTATGTTACTCACATACTTGGGAAGCTGGCAAATAACACTTTCACCCTATGTTTGCTTTCTCCCAAACAAGTTACTTGTCTTACTGCTGATGACGGCACTGCGCCTGGAATGAGAGCCAGGGATGCAGCCAAACCAGGCTCACACCTGTGCTTTCTCTGGAGGGGTTCTAGAAAACAAGGAAAACAGCAGCAACCTGAGGATCAAACAGTGTGGATGGTCAGGATCTGATTTGAATGCTCATCCAGATCCTTATTTAGCAGGAAAGATCAATGCAATTGCTGATACCCTTCTCTGTAAGTGCTCTCTGACCCTGTGTCGCTTGAGGAAGAGGGGGATCTGCAATCCTGAAGAGACTGAACACCTTGACCCCCCACAGACTCGAGGGCTTCTGCTCTTAAACATAGAGAACTCCCCATTTCCAGCCTCTGCAAGCTAAACCTTAGTTAAGCTTAGAACTTCTTTCCATGGCTGTGTGTGCAGGACTTGTGCACGGCCTGACAGTAATCCCAGTGCAAGGAATAGTAGACAAAAATGGTCTCCTAGGGTTAAAGATAAACCTGCTGCATTATCTCTTGATTTTACACTGATGTTTTTCAGGAGTAAGGAGATTTGTTTCCATCTCAGAGGTGTTTCTTGTCAAGATATGCAAATGAATTGAGGTTGAAAGATAAAGAAATACTGCTTTGGGAGAGATGTTCCAGGCCAGTTGCCCCTACAGAATTTTTGTGGTGTTTTGAGTGCATTTGATCTGGCAGGGGACCAGAAACTCTTATAACCAATATCAGCACCCATCACTACAGTGCCACTGATGTCTCATCAGCAACCGCCCATGGTGTTGCTCAGGGGATGTGGAATGTGCTCTGAAAGCTTTACCTTGTTATTCTGAACTCTACTATCCTTCTGTTCTTTTGATACTAAATTTGCTCTTCAGGGAAGTATAAAAAGTTCCTGCAAATTTTTTATTCACCTAATAATAGAAAGATTTAAACACAAAGGAGAGAGAACAATAAGAACAGAAGTGTATAGTTAACTAGCAGAAAAAAAAATGTCCCAGAACTAAGATTCCCAGCTCCATGGAAGGGTGTGTCAAAGGATGTAGTAGAAAGACTAGGCAAAACTCTGTGGTAACTGTTGCAGGGAAGATTCAGGTTCGTTGCTGCCCATGGCCAATCCTGTGTGGAAGCCTGAAGTAGCTCCTGGCCAGCCCATGGAGCAGTGCACCCTTTGAAAGGCCAGCTAGCACCTCACTGGTGCACACTGGTTCCTGCTCTTCCATGACAAGCATGTGAGCAGCTGTGCTTCTGGGATTCCAGCTTGTGTCCCATGTTTGTTGCCACGTGCAGAAGGGTGTTACCTTCCAGGTTATTTCTCTGCAGAGTCACAGAAGGTGGGTGTTGTGGCAGTGTGAGCCCTTTGAAGACAACATTTAGGCAGTACAAACTGTTACCTTAAACACTGTCATGTCCACACAGACTAGAGTCTCTGAGACCACCTTCACTGTCTCAGTGTTGACTCATGAGTTAGATATTTGCATAAATTGAGTCACTCTGCCTTAAAAGTCAGTGAAGAATCCCATGTGAAAAATGTCAGCTGGCAGCTTTCCTTCCAGGTATGCATGAGGCCCATGAGAAGTCTTGCATTAACTGTGAAGACACAGTGCTCTGACTGTTTTCTGGAGCTGGAGCACACAGCCCATGTGTTGCACATGCCTAGACTTGACAGCAGTGCTGGTTTCACTGATCTGCTGCAATCGTATGTCAACACATTAATTAACAGATCATAATGAGGGCTGAAATTTGCTGCAGTGATTTCTCTGCCATTAAACATCTCCTTTCCATGTACATTGGCAGTGAACTTAAATGCTTGCCTATGATTTTTTTTTACTTAATGTCAGTGTCTGTTTGATGGTATGTTATCAAAACCATCTGTAAAGAAGAGGTACTGTCCGAGGGCCATTTAATAACCACGCTGCTCGTCTTTCATAAATACCTCTTGGTTGGTGATAACCCCAACCCTCTAGGTCTTTTCTGAATCATTAGAGACTGGCATACTCATTAGAGCCTACAGGCCAAAAATGATGTTTCAAAGACTTAATCTTACTAAGTCTCAAGACAAATTTAAGTAATTATTGCTTTCATTTGAATATTTAATTTGATTAAGCTGCAATGATATACTTTCTATTCCTGAGCCCGTGAAATGAGTTGTCTGAAGAACCATGCTGCATTTAAAATCTGCTCTCAGAAAATCTGAGCTACTGTGAACCCTGCACTGGTTTGCTAATAGGAGAAAAGCTGATGATGGGAGTGCTAGTCCTGCATCCCCTGCTGCTGTGGGTGCCAGTGAGGATGACACAGGGAGGGTAATTTAGCACATGGTTACTCTAAAAGGAGAGGGTGTTCACAGGAATGCTGATCAGCAGACAGCATTCAGCCTCCTCTTCCAGGATGGCAGAGCAAGTGCTGCAGCCTGGACCACAGGGAAAGTGTGTGTACAGTTGGGAAAGGAGGGTCAAAGCTCACCAGGTTTGACCACAGAGCCAGCAAAAGTGGGAATTCAGCACTGGTATTTGTTTTGGACTTACAAAAAGTGAGGGCAAAAATGGTTGAGGTTGAAGGTAGAAAATAAAAGCCAGGAGCTGCAATTTACATTATAGGAGGATGAAGAAGAACAAGAGGCGGGTACGGAAGAGGAACTGCAAGAACTCTCTTGAGAAGCAGCTGAATTGTGCACTGTGATATGTAATGTCAACCAGAAATATACTAGAATTAGTAATTAAATAAAGATTTTTGCTTAATGAAAACATGACAAACCCCTGCCCCCATAACGTGCTCATAACTAGAGAGAATAAATAAATAACAATGCTAAGAACCCAGAAAAAAAGCCTAATCTTCAGTGGGTGTGCTAGATAAGAAATGCTTCTCCATGTCTTCAGGCACTCTGAAAAGGCATTAGACTAATAGGCACTCCAAATAGTGCTGAGATGGCCCATATTGTGAAGAGGGGACCCCTCCCTCCACCCTTGCCAAACACACACACATTTCTGCGTACATTCCAAAGCAATATATAAAAAGGCTGCAGGAAAAATAACTATGCCTTTAATTTAAGTGGATTTGAGTATTCTTTTCTAGAAAACCTGAGCTGGCACTGTGAAATGCCCAGCAGTTTACAGCTCTCTTTAAAAATGGATATTTATTTGGTTTTTATTAAGTGAACTATGTCCAAAGGATTTACTTAAACATTTATGTATTTAATTGGGCTAATTTTTTTCAATCAAATAAAAGTGGTTGTACAGCTCCATCTCTGACAAAGAGGAGTTATTCTTCAAAGGAAGATACTGTGCCAAGGACAACTCCATTTGTTGATTAAATTACATTCAATAGATGAGCTGTTTTGCTAATGGGGATGGGGAATAACCTCCATAAAGACAGAGACTGGTGCACCTGTAAAGGGGCTTGCTCCCTGCTCTTCTCTAGAAATATGGTTTTGCCATCATGAAAAGAAGCACACTGATAGATTAGGCCTTTGACAAATGACCTCTTGCAAATCTTGTTGAGAGGTTAAGGCCATGATAGGTCTGTGCTGTGTTGCTCTGCTTGTAGTTCCCAGCTTCCGAGCAGTCAGCATGACCTGTATGAAGGTCTTGGAGGCCTGCTCCATAATGCAGCATCCCATCACGGATGGAGCAGAGTTCCCACTGAAACACTAGATTATGAACAGGAGACATCTACCACTGTTTTTAGGGTGTTAACTCCTAGAAATAGGGCAATATAAATAAATAGGGGCAAGAAAAAAAAGAGGTGTTTGTGTTTTAAACCAGCACAGTTGCTTGCTCATTGACCAAGTCAAAGTCCATACTCTAATTTGGCAACAGGCTAATAGTGCCTGAGGTGGAGACTGGAGTAGGAAATGAGCAGTGCTCAAAGGGACTGCCTTTCACTGAGGATGGATCAAGATAATCCTAATCTCTTGTCACCATGCAGACTGTTACTGTTATGTTGCATTATTGGCGCATCAGAGTTGCCTGTGGGCCCATTTAGTGCAGCAGTGATGTGGCACAGCAGGACAGAGCTGCTGACTGAAGGGTGTGAAAGTGAGTCAGATCTACAAAATCCCTGGGTCTGCAAAAGGAATTAGCAGGCAGTTTCCCAAAAGTAACCGTCATTCTGGCATATCATATAGCACACGTTCAATTTTGCTGAGCTAGAGGCACTAATACCATTTTGTTTTCATTTCTAAATGTAACACACTAGAAAAACAAATGAAAAATTAGTATTTTATCAGGAAATTCATTATAGTGAGGGAGTCTGCATTAAGGTGAGAATATGCACTAAAATGAAGACTGCACAAGACATTTGCAAAAGCTTCCATATTCTGCATATTCCACCTGCGTGAAGAAATCTTCTGAACTTGCATGCCTGTTTTAAAGGGGAAATGTGAGTGTACACATGTAAGTACATTTGTATTGGTTTTGAATGTCTAAAAGCAATGTGACCCTTATTTTAGGCCATTGATTTCCCTGGATGTGCATGTGGAAACTGCTCAGTTTTACATACTGATTTCTGTTTTGATGGGTGCACAGGCAGCCAAGTTCCACAGAAGGTCCCAGAGAGGTCAGGTCATGCTCAATTTAACTCGCAAAATTGAGCCTCAGTTGGCATCTGGTGAAACAGCACTACAAGCCCAATATCTAGGAGCCCAAGCAGCAAAATGTTTATCTGGAGTAAAAGTCACTTATTGAAACACAGATGATTCGTGTCATCACAAGCCACCAGCTGCCACTTCCCAAACACCAGATGTGTGAAGTGGTGTTAGATGCTTAACTTATTAACCTGACAGAATGAAGACACAAAATTTAAGATAAACTCATTTTTAGTGGAACTTTTTTTGAACTACTTGGAAAAACCTTTTCTTTCCTTGAGGAAATATGGTAGCTCTATCTATGCCTTCATGGTCAGAGATATCCTTAACCTGGGGGCCCAGCTGCAGCAGCAACCAAAGCAGATAGCTCCAAGTACACACCTTTGCTTGCTGTCTGTGGCAGCCCATCTATCTGTGGACTGCCGTGAAAGGGCTCACCTGGCCAAAGTCACTGTCTAGAGAGTGACTTAAAAGCCTGGCTCCCATCCTGAACTAAACAAGCAGCTGGATTAGCCTCAAAAGCTCTCAGAAACTTCTCTCTTGATGGATCTCTGTTTCCAAATATCATTATTATTAAGGTTCCCCTTTGCCAGTTTTAGAGGGCTTGAAATATCTTAAAGAAAACTCTTGACTTGATAATTACTTTTGCTGTAGAAATGTTAGAGTAAATGATCTCCAAAGCACTTTCAAAGCAAACAGTGCAGTTACTAAAACAGCATAAAAGCCCCACAGAAAGCACTGTGGATGTAAAAAAGGCTTTGTCAACTATTTAATTTGTCTTAGGTGGCATCATTTCAGCATCTGGCTGAGTGTTGACATAGAGTGCTAAAGAATCAAGAAAAGGATTTAGAAGGGAGGACAATTTGTTGGAGACCTATTACAGGGAAAATATTCAAAGGTGTTTTTTTATGAGCAATCTAGCTGAAAAAAGCATTTTTCTTGTTTGCAGATCCTCTGCAAAGAGCGTGGAGATTTCACACATTCATTTTTTTGACTGGGGCTGAGCACAACCTTTACAAGCATACTTGAGCTGCAGCTGCTGAGTTCTTAGAAAAATGGCTGAGTAAACTACGTGCTAGTAAAGGAAGTATTCCATCAAGAAACATTTCCTCTTTAGTGCTACCCAAACGGCTTCCATTCTTAAATCTTTGTAAGCTTTTGGTGACTATATCAAGGTCCACATATATTCTGTCTAACATAAGGAGAGACTATTTACAAGAGCAGGACAAGGGGGAATCACTTCAGACTGAAAGAGTAGGTTTAGATATTAGGAAGAAATTCATTCCTATGAGAGTGATGAGCCACAGGAACAGGTTGTCCAGAGAAGCTGTGGATGCCCCATCCCTGGAAGTGGTCAAGGCCAGATTGGAGGATCTGAGCAACCTGGTCTAGTGGAAGGTTCCTGCCCATGGCAGGGTGGGTTGAACCAGATGATCTTTAAGGTCCCTTCCGACCCAGTCCATTCTATCATTCTATGATAAGGCATATACCATTGTTACCAGAATTAGACATGGTCATGCAAGAACCTTCTGCAGTCAGTAGACATAATCAGGAGCATCCAGAAAGGGACTCAAACCACATGGAGCAAGTATTTGGTGCTCTTTATTATTCAAAAAGAGCAGCTGAACTGGTTGCTTTGAATCCCTTCCTAGTTAAAATGGAGAAAAATAGGTGCTACTAGAGCAGGGCTCACCTGCTGTACCATATATATTTACTTAAAGAGAAAATACAACACACTTTTGTAAGTGATTTTTCCTCTTCATCATCTCTGAAGGGAGTCTGGAGTTCTATTCCATTGTGAATCTTGGCATTGTGGATGTTCAGAGAGGTGAAATTGATTTCACTTCTGCAGTAGGTGAGCTTTCTGCTGGCTTCTTGCCGGAGGTTGAGAGAGCTCCTCATTAGCAGCACGTAAGCTATTTGCTCTTGGGAATTTGGGCATTGTAATTGACACTGGGTATTGGTTTCTCCCTCACTGCTTCATGATAAATGCACACCTACAGCAAATTTGAGGTTTGATTAAACAAAATTATGTGATCCTCCAAAGAAAGGACGATTTGATCATGAGTGAGTGTCTGCATACAGCAGGACTAAAGAATTTCAAGTTGGCTTTTTTTCTCCACTTTTTTACACTTCAGAACTTTATGAAATTTTATGCATTTAGTTACAGACTAATTCTAAGTTACCAAAATAGCTTGAAAAAATATATATGCATTAAAAATTTTATATTTTTTAAAAAGATTAAACCATTGAGAAAGTCATATCTGTGCAACAGAAAAAGTAACCAGTTCCATTGAATTAATTATTATGTATCAGGCTGTTTGCTGGGCTGCAGTTTTACCTTATATAGTGTTCTTTCTTTGTTTTACATAACTACTTTAATTCTTTCTGGACTCATTCCAAGTTTCAACTTCTCTTCCTGCTTTTGCAGCTGATTTCACATGACAGTTTTTCATTGTTGCTGTGTCAAGAAAAAGATCTTCAGCTATTTAATTTATCTTGGCTTTGTTTCAAAATAATTTTGCCTTCTTATTAATTAGCTAATTATCTTTTACGTTCATTTAGATCTTTCATATTTCCAAATCCCAGTATATCCCCTTAGAATCACACTCCTTATTTTTTTTTCTGATTTCTTTTCCAACACCCTGATTGATTATATGAATTCACATTCTCTATAGTACTGTACTCTCATGTGAACCTGTTAATTAGAATTCCTGCACACCTTCTTGGAAGTAGGAATTGTAGGTTTTATTTTTGAAGGTATGTAATTTGTATTCTACAGTCTGGCTAATTCTGAAACCTTTTCTCCTTCATCTTGGAAAATAGGCTATACTTAAGGTTAATTGATTAGAGGTTGCCAAATACTCCAGACTGCAAGTCCAGGATAGTCTTAAAATTAACAGCAAAAAAGGTACAAATATTTAAGATGCTAAGTCTTGCAATTAACAGGTTTGCATCCAAGACACTTTTATATTCATGATATTTTTTCATAAGTGGCAATTATTGGTTATTTTAGATTAAACCATATGTTATTTCCAAGACCTCGATAACTATATGTGATAATTATTTATAAGACATGATTAATAGAAATCTTAGTAAAATTATGTTTTGGCAACTGGATCCTGGCACAGCTCCATGGTAGAACAAGTATCTGCATATTTTCTGCTGCCAAATTTTACTCACTCCCAAATTTGTCTTAATCTTTATTTGCCTATACAGTCAAGAGGAGAAGGGGAGCAAGGGGTTGCATATCATGCCCTTGAGGATCACATTAGAAATCAGGAAAAGGCATGGAAGTGCATTTTAGTAAGCACATTTATCACTGCAGAACTACCCTTCCACATTTACTGATTTCTTTTGATTTAGTAAATATTGTCTTATGTTCCATGGGACTCTTTTCTGTAAATCTTCTTTTGATAGTGTCCTTGCTCACCGTAATTTTTGTCCTCTATCCTCAGGGACCATGATTTTTCTCAATCCTCATAAAAAAGAGTGCAATGTTTCCAGTCTTTCATTCTTTTACTTGCTTGGAAAATGGCCATCCATCCCTATAACTTCAAGATCCATGGTCTGTTGTTTCAGTGTTCATTCTGACACACTCTTGCTGCCAATCCCAGTTAAAACAAGGGTGAAAAAAAAGTTCTTAATGGCTGGCTACAAATTTACCTGAGACAACTTTGACAGTCCTGCTTCACTGAACAACCAAGAGCTCCAATTATTAGTGCTCTCTTTTAAAAAAAGAAAAAATAATCTAGAATTAACAAAGTGCTGAAGGCACAGTTTCTCCCTCCATACTGACCTGTCAGGTGAAGACTGGTTTGTTAAAAGCAACACCGGTTCTGTGCACAAAAGCAAGCTGCTGTGATGCACGTCATCTCTTATCAGCTAGAAGACCAGTTCAGCTGCTGGGAATTTACTTTGGCACAAAGCCAGATCTAGCCCATCTTAGGAGCAAGAACATGTACACATTCTTGCTTGCATCTCCACACCCTCAATGGATGGGCGCTCTTCTGCCTATATATATATATATATATATATATATGTATATGTGTGTGTGTGTATTCCAATGCATCCTTAAGAAAAACAACAAAGCTGCTGTGCATTTTTATGTGTGTGTGAAAATTGACATGGTTTCAATAACTGCTTTAATTCTATCAAGTATTTAGGCAGTGTTGCTTTTAATTTTAGAAGTTTGACATTAAAAAAAAAGGGGGAACTGCAATACTGGATTTCTAATCTTTTACATGACATGCTTCATGAATGCAAACTGCTCTACTTGATGGTTGAATTTAAGCCCCAGTTCTGCAAATCTCTTCACCATTTGCTTACCACTGAATACATGACAAGTCTTGCTGATGTCAGTGCAGTAATACCATCTCAACTCTGCTTTTTATAAAGCTTCCTGTTCCTTTTAAAATGAGTGTTTTATATCAATACGAAGCAGAAGTCATTTTACAATTTAAACTGCAATTAAACTACCCAATTATTGATAACCAACAATCTTTCTTTAGGATGCAGTAGACTAAAATAGGCCATACATGGGGTAAAATGAGAACACCAAAGCAGAAAAAATAACTCCAAAATGTTTTCCTCCTTGTGTAATATAGGGTTATAAAAGGGGTGGCATTGTTTCATTTTGACACGTGGCTATGCAGTGTAGGCACTCATTGCAATGGGTACCTTTGAGATGGATTATCTCTGGCCTTGTATCTATACTTTACTATACTTGGAATGAAAAGTATAGCTAAGTCCTATACCCTCAGACACCTGCCCTGCTGCAGGCTCTTCTTCAGCACAACAGCTTGAAATTCTGTTCTGCTCAGCATCATCCAAGTACAGATCAAGCTATTCTATCCAAGGCCTCCCATTGCTCTTGACATGGGCTGGAAATAATGGCCAGGTTTATTGCTGTGTTATTATTGCTCTAAGGTCAAGCTCCCAGCTCTTTCATCCATTCCCCTGCTCTCCCATTCTTTCATTTGTTCATCTTGACTCAACTCACACTTGTGAACTACATTGCATTTGTTAGATCAAGAGGCTGCCTGCCTGCCGTGCCTCAGAGCATTAAGTAGGGCAGTGGTCCTTTGGGTAAATGGAGCATGGTATGGAGAAATAAATGTTATTCTCTTCAGCCAAGAGTGAACGTGTGTGTTGTATCTGTTGAACACATCTCTGACACTGATTTAACAGTTCTTTCTTCTTAATATGTATCACACATGCTCTCTCCCACTGCCAAGGTACAAAAGTTGAAATCACACCATGTAAAAGGTCAAATTTACTTCATTCTATCCTGCTTAGGTTACAGCTTTGGGCAGGCTACCAGGTGAATCTTTAAACTCTTTTTAAGGTAGTATTTTGACATTTATTTTCTCTACCTGGAAACATCATGATGAGAAAAATTTACTTTTTCAAGCTGCAACTACAATTCCCTAGTAGTTTTGCAATATTTCACAGTTTACAGAGACCTATCGGATTGAGTCCATCTTATCACAAGAAATGCTGTAGCACACCCTATGCTGGTATAAATGTGATCATTTTCAAAGCAATCCAGTGGGTTTGAACTGGTGTAGGCTTGTTTTTGAAAACAGCAGCAGAAGCTAAGGACAGGGTGTGTATACAGGCAAAGCAATAGGTGGCCCAGAGACAGGCCTCTCCACGGACTGCAGTGTGATTGGGCAAGTGTCAGCATCAGGGACATTGCCAGGCATTTGACAGCTCTCCGGGGTTTCTGATGTCCTTCTCTTCAGGAAGTCAGACTCTCTGTGTTGTCTTCTGTAAGGAAGCGAAGAATGGTGTTATCTTCAGAGCACAACTAGATGACAAAACCAAGTAAATCTCTCTTGTCTGCTTGAGCACATTAAGGAGAGAGGCTAGTAAGCTCAAGCCAAGGCCACACAGCTCCTCAAGTCCTCTTGGTCACATCAGGATCTTTGTTTCACTGGGTATTTTTTAAATAAAAATTTGGGAGGGTTATGAAGACAAAAATGACACAAGTGTTATGTTTCCTGCTGTGGTGTCAGCCTGAGATCTTCAAAGTGACCAGGAGCATAAGTGTTGCCTCCCACTAATGTCTCCTTACAAAGCCTGCCAGACAATGTCCTGCAGACAGTCAGTGGCAATGCTGTCTGCCTGGAGGCATGCGAATGCCTTGGACGTATTAAGCTGAGCAGACATTTTGTGTTTCTTGTGCCTAAGGCAGGATTAGCTGAGTTGATAATTGCCTGAACCTGAAGCTAGCCCTCGGGCATGGCATTGGGACAGAATATCAACATACCACCTATTTCTAGATGGAAACTCTGTTGATACCTTCTGGTCTCTGAAGGAAAGAATGGTTTCTGCTGGTTTTGGGAAGGTTGGGAAGGAAGCGTTGCATTGCTGCTTGTGCTTTACTGAGAGCACTCACTGCTCAAAGCAGGGTGATATCACCCAAGATGTCAACAACACAGGAAGAACCTCAGTGGTAACAAGTCCCAAGCACTCAAAAAAGACAAAGATGATGCAGCCCAAGTGAAAATCGCCTTGAGATGGGTTAAAATCCTGTGGAGTAGCAGAAGCCATTTCCTTGATTTTGGAGATCTCTAAAGAGGCTTCCTCCCTGCTGCAGCTGCTGTTTTCCTGGTCTCATCCCCTACTGCAGGCACAGTGCCTGAAAGGGAAGTAATCACTTTATGGTCCACTGTGGGATTCCCCAGCACCATTTACTGGTGATCAGTTTGACTGTATAAAGATGCTGACGTCTTTAATTGGATTCAAAGCCATATTGTGACACTCATTAGACAGAAGATCACTGAAGTTTGCACTAATGGGTTGTGACCTTGGGTGGGGATAGGGAAATTTGTCTATTTTTGTATTTCTGGGCTCTATGCTTCCATTCCCACAGCAGCCCCCATGCAGGTGATCCCCTGACACCACACTCCTTTGTGGATGGTCAGGTTCGATGCCTGTGTGTGGGAGATGTGAGCAGGTCCCCCACGCCCTGGGTTATGGTCACCCAGCAGTTCTCAGCCGCATCCAGGTTCAAGCCCCACCGTTGCAGTGGCAGAGCCTGAGCCTGAGCCCCGCGTTCCCTGTCTGGGGTTGGCATACAAGTGGGCTGAAATCTCAGAAGTGTTTTCCTGGGAGGGCAGAAGGGAGGGTGGTGGCGGCGGCCCTTCCCCGCCATCTAATGCTGACCTTTGTCCTGCTGCTTGCCTTGCAGGGACCTGCCACATCGGCTGGGCCTACTACTGCACGGGCGGTGGCGCGGTGGCTGCCATGCTGGTGTGCACCTGGCTCGCCTGCTTCTCGGGCAAGAAGCAGAAGCAATACCCCTACTGAGCCGGCCCGGGCAGGGGCCCTGCCTGGCTCGCCCAGGTCTGCTGGACAACAACAACGGACAAGGAATTTTCAAGTGCTTTCTCTCAGGAGTGGGACGGCGGGCGGCCCAGGGTGGCAGGGAGGTGAAGGGTGGTGCAAAGCCACCCAGCTAGGCTGGGCAGGGACAGGCTCTCTCACCCAAGCCTGCTCAGGATCTGCTCCACAAAAATATAAGCAAGGAAAACTCTGCTTTGGCAAATGGTGAAATTCTGCATGCACCAATTACTGGACAGGCTGGTGAGGGGCGGCAGTGCCTGCGTGCTGGGGTAGCGCCTGGCAGCCCCTCAGTGTGGCGCTCCCGAAAGCACACATGCACGCACAGATGTTGACCATGGCACAAAATAAGTAGAGAGGAAACTTTTTTTGGTGCGATTCTTCTTTTTTTTCCTTTTTTTTTTCCTCTCCTTTTTTTTTTTACTTCTCTCTGGTGGTTTAAGACTCGGTGTTGCAACACTTTTTAATCTATACATTAAACTTAATAAAAAGGACCAATAAGCCACTTTATCAGTATTTTGTATAATCTCTACACATTTTTCTTCCCCAAACATTTATCCACTGCTTATTCAGCCCTATATAACTTTTATTAAGCCTCTGTGTTTTCAGCATTATTACAAAATGCAACATAATTACTTGGCATATGTACCCTTCCTGTAGTCCTTTTATGAAATGCAGTAAATGGACGTTTTCCCGTCCACTGGAAATCCCACTCACAGTACTGTAGAGCTCTGTTGGTTATGTACGACTAACAGCAAACTTCTTCCAGACATAGATTTCTGTTGCTGTTATGTTTAGCTCATTGATGTTGTATTGTGCTGTACCATGTTTATTATTTCAATATTCATTTTTGTAAAATATATATATATGATATGTGCTATTTTATGTTTGTATTTGAAAAATCTCTGTAAATAAATTTTTCCTTGATCAATACTTGCAATGCATGATTGTGCCAGTAGATGAAACAGTTCCTTCCCAAATCCCTATGGAAAAATTCTCAGAAACACTCATGACTTCTATAACCATGCTATATCCTTTTACCCTGTAAAACACATACATGTTTAGAGTTCAGTTATACTGCCCGAAGATAGACATCTACTGCCACTGGAGACATTCTGGCATATTCACATTTTTGCCTGTTGTTGTCAGGTGTCCTGAAGGATTTCAGCAACACTTTCCCCATTTTGTCCTGGCTGCTGTGAACTCAGAATTTCACACAGAACTGTATATCCCAGTTTAGCCAACTGAAATAAGCCTTTACTTCCTTAAGACCAGTAACTCTGATCAAGTGCCTACCAGGCAGCATTCTATGCACAGGACACTGGCACAGTACATAAAATAAACCTTAAAAAAAATCAATCTTTTATTTTCTTTATGTAAACCAATGTGAACTTAATTCATGGGAACTTGTAAGAGGTTTTCAGTCATAACATTAACTAATGTTATCCCCTTTCAAATTTGTTTTTCTTGTCCTGTTTTCCCAGTATCATATTTCTGTCATATATATTTAAGTTACCATCTATGTTCCAGTTGCAGTTCTGGTGGTTAGTAACACTTAAGAGCTGAAAAACTCTGGCATCATGCCAGTGCTTTGTACATTGCACTGGGCAGATTTTTGGAGGAATGTGGAAATAACGTCAGCTTACAGTGATCAATCCTGATATCACTCAACAGAGTTTTATCAAGTTTCATTATAGGCTAAGCACTATTTATTTGCTTTATGGTGCTGTGCAGTGAAAACAAAATTGTTCCTTACTGCTCCCAGATTAGCCCATAATAGCCCATCTCATCTGACTGCACTTGTGAGGAGCACACCAGCCATGCTGTGGGGATTTTCCTCCCTGCACGCTCTTCCAGTGGCACCAGCAGCAGTGGGACATGCAGCTCTTCCCTCCAGATTGCAGGTTTAAGGCTCATCCCTTCATGAGCACTCAGGACCATACCCAAACCTGCTGCAGGAGGTCAGCAGCACCCCATATATCCTCACAGTAAGTATGAAATGTCCCTGTTAGGATTGTGGATTGCTGCTTTATTAAAACTGAAGGACATACAAACACAACTTTGACTGTGGCTCCTCTGACTGCAGTCGGATCTTTACCAGGTATATCTGAATAGAAAAATGCTGCCTTTGTACAGTGCATTACTGTGGAGACATGCCTTTCCTTCCACTGAAACCGTGGTTGGCTATAAAAGGTTTCTGTGACCTGGCTATAAATACATGTGTTACTATTCCACATTTGACTCTCACAAGGTTATATCCTGGACCATGCATCATGAAGAGCACTTTGACTTTTTTTAGATCTTCCTGTGCTTGGGTTCAGGCTTGATTTATCATGACAAACTGGAACTATGCAATTACTTCATGAAGAAAATTAGGGTTTTGTTGTGATGAAATACCAATTTGTATACAATCTCCTTTTTTTAATTTGGGCTTGAATAAAATGTCAATCTTTAATAATGAAGCCAATGACTTATGCTGCACCTGCTTTGAAGCTGTTTATCATATAGCCTTCAGCTGCTGTGATATGAATAAACCAATCACAGCTTAATTAGGTTTGTCCATATTTGTGCGTTTTGGTTCTGATCTCCATTTTACACTGGAATATAAATACCATTTATTATCATGGTTATCAAGCCTCACAGCTACAAACTCTAATAACTTCGAACTGGCAAAAGATTGTTTTCGATTTCACAGTATGAAGTGCCAATGAAATATTTACAATATTTACCATATTTAATTTTCCATTTATTTATCTTTGAAGATGAGGAGCTGGCCTTGAATTTGTCTAAACAGAAGAGGTAAGCTTGCACACACTCCTAGGTCACTGAATTCCTTCCGTGCCATTGCTGGCAATCGTATCCCATAATCCCGTCCATAAATTTATCAAGCTGTATTTTAGAACTATTTAAGCAGTTTCCCCCAACAAATACATTTTGGAAATTTATTGCAACATCTCATTCTTTGGGTGATTATACACTCCCTGTATTCCAGACCAGCCAGTGTTCTGGAGCCCACTGTCAATGCACACGTCAGAGGTCTTAGTCCACTTCCAAAAAACACTCTGGGAGCTTCAAGTTTGATCTGCCACTCCCAACTAATACAGGAGCTATATATATGTAGAAACAAATCCTGTAATCACAGACTACTTCATTATCAGAAGCTGTTTTAGGACCACAGGATAATTCAGGTGGAAAATAACCTCAGAAGATCTGTGGTCCAAACCCCTTTCCAAGGTAGGGTCAGTCATAAGGCTACAACAGGTTGCTTAGGAGTTTACCTCATCCAATGTTGAAAACCTCCAAGGATGGAGATGCACAACATCTCTGGGAAGCCTGTGCCACTGCCTGACTGTCCCAACAGGGAATGAGTTTTCCTTATAATTGGTCTCTGTTTTCGATTAATGATGACTGTCTCTCATCCTCTCCTGAAGAATAACTGAGAAGAGCTCATCTCCATCTCCTGCCACCTCCCCATGGGTGCTGGGTGGCTGCTCTTTGGTTGTGTCCCCCCACATCTTTTCACCAGGCTCAGTAAGTCCTGGCCTACATCACTGCAGGGCCTCCTTCCTTCACTCGTGCAAGACTTGGCATTTGTCCTGGTTGAATTTCGTAAGTTTCCTGCTGTGCCATTCCTCCAGACTGTCCCAGTCCTTATGGCTGGCAGCCCTACACCTCAGTATACTGCCTGATCCCCCCAGCTTGGTATCATCTGAAAACTTGGTGAGAGCACACTGCTCCACTGGTGAAGCCATTGGACAGGACAGGTTCCAGAACAGACGTACTGCACTACAGGCATCCAGGTCCAATCAGGAAACATGACCCTCTGAGCCTCGTCATCTAATCAGGCTTTTACCTCCCCATCCAGACCATATTAGCCCAAACTTGGTGCAAAAAACCTGGGAGCCTGTGTCAAAAGCCTTGCTAAAATCCATGCAAACAGCCACTGCTCTTCCCTCAGTCACAAATCCAGTCATTACACCATGGTGGGTCAGGAACAGCTTGTTCTGAATAAATATAATCTGACTGGAAACGTACTTCATAAATAAGCTTGAGTGGGGCAAGTGGAGGCGGAAGAACTTGATGCAACTTTATTTACATAAGTTTAGTCTTTGGGAATGACTGCAGGAGAACACATTCCCCCACCCAAATCCCAGAGAGCTGGGGACTTTCCCTATGAAGCTTAGTGTGCACTGCCAAGACTCCAGTCCCAAGCACTAACACAGTGTCTCCTGAGAGGGAAAATGCAAATTGTGTCATTCAAGCATTAAGTCTGTCACATCTGCATAAATATGAGGCATGTGAAGGCCTGTCTGGAGTTTGAGAGAGCATTAAGCTATTTCTATCAAAAAAGTCATTGCTTTTTAAGACTTGCATATTAACAAACAAATTTTCACCATGTACCGTAGAGTTTGCTCTCTCCCCAAAACACAAATATCTGTCTATTACAAAAATCCCCAGCCTTTAAAAATGTTTTGAAATTACAGCTCCTGAGGTGGTTTAACCCCTCTATTTCCTTTTTCTTGAGGGAAAATCCAGAAATCAGTTGTAACTGCAATTTATCTGTCATTCATTGAAATAGTCTGTGAAAAATATCAAACTGAATGACAAGACAGATAATCTGTACATCAACATAAGCATTAATTTTGTTCTACATGCTTAACCTTTCAGGGAGACAATGGTGAAATTAGATAAGTCTTTTTTTAGAAGTGACATTTAAGTGTAATCCCTTAAGCAGACAGGATTTTAAATATATGCTTTTGAGTATTAAGTGTTTTTATTATATTTCTTTAAATAATGATGGATCAGAGAAAATAAGGAAAATTTTGAGACAGTTTTAAGCTCACTTGCCCTAGTGACAGGAAGGATGGTTATTAGGCTAATATATAGCTAGGTGGCCTTTTTTCATGTTCCTCGCCAAGAAACAAAATGTTCATTGAACATATACGGATATTTTAGCTGAGTAAAGACACGCTCTGACTCCTGCTGTGGACAATTTTGAGACCTTTTAGTCTGCTAGAAGTATCTGCTGTGAATGTCAGTATGTTAGGTATATATTCTATGTTATGCCAAGCATATTAAATTAGGTAAATGGAACATGATAGGAATTCTGAAAGGAACATATGGCACAGCTTCATTATATATATCTACGTTACTAGGGTCCAGCACATTGCTGCGTGATTTCCTGGCTGCCTAAGAGCAAATGAACTATAAGTTACTCTGCTTTAAGCACCTTCCATCTGTAGTGGTTTGGTCTAAAATACTCATTACTGTTTATCTTCTGTGAGATAAGAATTAGGAGAAATGCAAAGCAGGCACCAAACTTGAAAGAATATAAAGAAGTTTATTAACAGACCTAAAAGAGGGAAAAAAAAAAAAATTATACCACCTTCAGAACTCTCCTCCTCCCCCCACCTTCCTCCCTTCTCCCACTGCCAGTGTAAAAAGACAACCCTTAAGATGTTCAGTCTGTTACCACTTCCATAATAACCTTGTTCAGTCCATTTAGAAAGAGAAGTCTCTTCTTGCTCATGCTATGAAAACATTATCACAACGAGACAGCTGCCCACTTCCAAATATTGTTCAGTCCATTTAGGAAGAGGAGTCTCTGCTCGCATGTGAATCCCTTCCCCCGACTTGCAGCTTTTCCCGCAACTGCTTTCGAGGGTCCACTCTTGAAGGTTTTTGGGGTACAATTTTAAGGTTGAGCCGTTCAGAAACAAAAACAGAGGCCCTTCTCCTTCCCTGGGAGCAAAGGGTCTTCATCATCTTCATCTTTAGGACTACTCTGGGAGCATCTCTAGGAACTGAGGTTTTCTCCTTTCCCGTTTGGAGCAAAAGTCCTCATCTGGTCCATCTCTCCCTGTCCAAACTTCTCATGAAATTACAGCTGCGTCAGCATCTGCCTATCTCAGCGCAGGTGCTTTTGCTTACAAGTTGAACACTCCACCCCCCATATCTTCATGAAATTACAACAGGATACTCTGATATATCATAGCTTCACAACAGAATTTCAGCTTTAAGCATCTCCTCTCTCTCTTCCCTCAAGTTTTCAGCTCTTCACAGCAATAAAAGGGTTAATCTCACCTCAGCCTTGCAGCTTTGCAGCTGGAATGTTGAATTTTTCTTATCGAAGTGGAGAGGGGGGAGAGCCGAGCCGCTCCGGCTGCCCACGGCAAGGCAGTGGGGGGGGGTTCCATGGCTGGAACAGGTCCATGGCTTCAGGACGGCCGTGGCCCAGCCTGGCCTGGCCCGAGCAGGGCCTGGCCGGGCCCGCTGGCCCCCACACGGGGCCTGCAGCCACCTGTCCCAGCGCCGGAAACGAGAGAGAGCTTGGAGGGGGAGTTTGCCTATTCTTAAATGTGGATCACAGAGGTGGTCACAACTTTAAGTGGCTTAGAGAATTGTCCATATTCAAACTGGCCACTGATAGGTTCTATCAGGTCCCAGAGGAAACTGTAAGCACCCCTTAGCAAGGACATCCCTTCCGGGACTATGCTTGCTAACCTATGACACCATCGCACAGGGACACCTCATGACCCTCAAATAGCTCCTCAGCAGGTGCTGTGGCCCCTACTGATCGTCACCAAATGCACGATCATCTCTAAATGCACATCAAGGCTGATCGTCTCCCCAGTGGTAATAAATCAGTTCAGCTTGGTATGGCAATGGCAAGGCAGCACTAGAGCACAGAAAAGCCCCATCTTAAATGAAGCCTGAACCAAATGCAGGTCTGTGTTATCAGGCTAAAAGCTGCTCATGCCTTGGGGATGGGAGGAAAGTTTGCTGTCACCATGGAATGCTCCTGTCTGCAGCAAGACTTGGCAGCCCAAGAAGTGAGTCTGTGAGTCTGTGGCCACTCAGGTAATTTTACAGACATTTTTCTTATGGGACACACATGGAAGCCAGTGCCAAGGGAACACATTAAGGAAAAAGAGTGCTCCCATCTAGCTTGTCCCCCTCAGAGGCAGTCCCACTTGGGGCAGGGGGCAATGCCTGTGCACTGCTCCTGCAGCAGGCCTTGTATGAGACCACTGCACCAGCCCTGGCTCCAGGACAGAAGCCAAGGTGTTCTGTGTGCTCCATGTGCATTTGAAAACTGCACGCAGCCCTTCTCTGCATGCATTAATATCTTCATCCTCTTTTCATTCTCCAGGAGCTACAGGTAGCTTTGATTATCCTCATACCACCCAGCAAAATCTATATTAAGTACACTTAATAGAGAAATAAAGTACAATTGTTTGGCTTGTAGACAGTCATGCTGTAAAGCACTTCTGCTCCAGCTCATCACCAAAGAATGGAGTATTTCATCAAGTAACAGGCAGCCAATTTCTACAGAGGAGAGGGTGATTTTCTACAAATTACTCTGCCTCTAAGCCCAAGAATTTTACCTTGTTCCCTAAACCTCTGCCAGATGTGACCACTTTTCAAAACCTTGGGCTTTTGAAGGCATGGTAGCTGCTAAAGGGAGTAAGCTGTTCATGTGACTACTTTGTTTTCTGTTAAGGATTTCAGTCATTCCAACAGGCTTGGATCAAAGTTCATGACCCTGGTCCAAAAATTATAGGACCCTATGACAAATAGTCCAGTGACTTAACTCAGGCATGGATTCAATGCGAAAAATTCAGTAGCTATTCTTTATTATTTTTCTTGGTTTTGTACTAAATGTTTCTTGTGATCTGAGAATTAACTAAAACAAGATTCTACAAAAGCAAAGTCTATGTGGCACGTAATATTGGCAATTAGTATTTATTTAGGAGTAATATCTTCAAAGGTCAGAAGCTCTTAATAAAAAAATGTTTTGTATTTATTTTTCAGATAAATGAACTGCTGGATTTGGATAATAAACACCTTTCTTTGCAAAGCAAGCTAGCTGAGCGTCCTTATCTTGCCTGTTCCAGAGAAAGAAAGTGAAAAGTGGATTAACAAACATAATGAACTTTTCAAAAGATATAAAACAAAATCTGCTATTGATGTCAGGCTGGAATTCTTTGCTGATATTACCAGGCTGGGTGGGTCCACAGGGACTCTTTCTACTGCCAAATTGCAATGATAAAGAATAGAAAGTAGAAACATAGCTTTGTACTGGGGGGTTTACTGATGACCCCACTACAGGGTGGTAGTAGATGCTCCACATGTGTGACACACTGTAGCTCAGTAACTCTCCATATGAAGCATTTGTATTACTGTCTTCCATATTATACCAACAACAGTATCAGTGAGCTTTCTATTTGACCAGCAATTTCCCAATTTATCAGTAGGACCCAAGTCCTACCCTAAAGTAAAGTAACTCCAGTTTACAGCAAGAGTAAAGGACTTTCTTTCACTCAGTGGTGGTATCTTTTGGTAGGGAAATGGAGACAGGAAATCTCAGTTAAAATACAAACTATAATTAGGATAGTACATTTGAAATGATAAAGTGCTTCTTGCCTGGAGCTGTGTGGCTATATTAAGAATTGTGATGCGAAATATTTGTTTTCAAGTAGCTGTCAATGTATCATTTGTTTTCTACACTTCTGGGATTAATACCTAATTATGGTGCACAGAGAAATTAAAAAGACATTAGAATGCTTTACTACACCTCCCTCTCTCTCTGGCTAAAATCAGAGCTCGCAGAAACTGCTTTGCCCTGCTCCTGCATGTTGGCTTCAGCAGGTCCGTGTGCCTTACAGCCACCGCAGGAAGTGCCTCTACCCAAAGGCAAGCTTGTGAGGAGGGTACTTGCTTCTGTTCCCCACATCACACTCTCCAGACCTCTGCTACAGCTTGCTGCTGCAGGGCATGGCTGTCACTTCTGGAGGGTTTCAAGCTGTTTCTCACTAAATGATCAGAGTACCTTGTTTTGGGATAATCCATTACTAAAAGATTAAGCGTTTCATTTCCAGAGCAGTTTTTACACCCCACTCTCTTGAAGGCCATTGAACAACACTGAGCTAGTAGTAGCTGTCATCACTAATACCTATTCTATTTTTTTTAAAGTCCTGGGGCAACAGTACCAGGAGAAGTCACACCATGGGCAACAGACCCATGTGTGGTAAGAGGGAAGAAGTTAACTTTTTAGAAGTAGCATGTAGAAAGTAAAGGCAGCCATGCCTAGATGTGCAGTGACATTTCAAAGAGGAATCACATTAAATGTTTAGCTCTGCAATGAAATATTAATCAATCTGCATTTGCTGTCAATGTGTAGCAGTGGTATTCACCTCTCTCAGAAGAGTTACTCTGATTTTGTCATGTACTGGTGAGCAGTTTCACAGCTCCTCTGTCTGTAGGTTGTTATGCCTGCTCATACTGTCAATATCAAGGAATGTGAATTATAGGGCAGCTTTCTGGGCTAGCCTTACTCTCAAGGAGGCTCTGAAAGATATTTTAGCTAATAGAGCCAGATCACCGAAGCATACTTTTCCAGGAGCTGATTTTGTGTGACCTGTGACTTGCAGTGTAGCTATGCTTAACTTGCAACTATCAAACCAGCAATCAGACCTAACAAATGAGTAGATAGAAACTGCTGAAAAATGATAGCTGTCAGCAAGTAATACAAGCTGAAATCTTGTTTTTAAGCAATGTTGATATGAAAACTTAGGCACTTGTATGAAAATAACTGGTATAGAAATTCCAAATGTATATCAGCAGATTGTTAATACTCAGTTTTTCAGTAACTTCTGTTCCAGGTAATAGACGTGGTTTTGTTTCCAGCTTATCCAATATTAGGAAGACTGAGGTCTAATTAAATGTTTACTAAGCCTTGCACTTCTCCATTCTTCCTTCCTTTCCATTTTTTACTCCTACAAGACATTGATCCTCCTGGTGGAAGCCATTGTATTCACCAGTATACTGTCACTCTGTACCTGGACATTTCAGGACTGTTTTTTTGAACAAAGTCAAATGCTTTTTACAAAAGATTCAGCAGCCTATTTCATATGCAGCTTCCTTTGGGAGCCACAGCAAAACTCCTGTGAATGCAGCACTCAATACTGGGTGCTTCACTGGCCTACATAATTAGGAAGCATTGCTACCGGAACCTTGTTCAGACAGATGACTTCAACAGTCAAGAAGTAAATGTACTTACAAGCAAAGCCTGCTGTTCCTTTTTCATTGCCTCTCAGACAGCAGGACCATTCAGAGCTGCCTCAGCACAATTACAAAATGTTCTGAGCTGCTTGGAGCCATTTCAGTCAATCTGAACATTTATTTCCTTTCATGGCAATGCAGAGTGAAGGTGTTGACAGACCCTAAATATATTGCTCAAGCTATACAGCAATTCACGACCCAGCTTCTGGGGCAGGTGGTTTTAAGCTGTCCAGTGTTTTAAGTAGCACAGGTATTGCTCCCTCATGGTGATACTTTAACCAGCTATGACACTGTGGATGGGGAGAGATCTCAGGAGCAGTGGTAAACTGGAGATCTTCTTTTTCTCCTTTAGATCACGGGCTCAAGGAGAGGCCAGGGTATCTGACACCTGATGACTGTAGACCACTGAACGTATAAGATGAGCAAATAAGAAAAGTGATTGATAACTTTTCTGCACACCTTGGATGGCATTTCTGACAGCAGCTAAACTGGAAAGGTGACAGCCTTGGACTCTGACTGCCAACCTAACTGCCCTGACTACCAGCTGAGCTTCAGGACACCACGAAAAGATGTCATCCTCCCAATAAGGAGGAAACATTCTCCATATTAGCACTGGTTTTTTTTCCTGCCTACTTACCTCTAGCTTTGCGTCTGTTCACCTCTCACCAATCTCCTTACTAATTCAGTGAATCACCACCAGTATCTACAGCAACCTTTGTTTTCTTAACGGGTAAAAAAGGAAAAAGAAACACTCCTGTGTTGCTCAGGCTTAATTGTATAAAAGATCCACCCCTCCAAAAAGCAAGTGAGGCTGAAAAATGTCCTGAAGACCCTTTTAGTGCCTAAGAGGCATGCATTGTGGCAACTGTTTACTGTCTCTTGAGTAATGGAATCTGTGATAAGCAATTTGTTTTGTAGGGAAACAATGTCACCTCAAGTAGCTGAAGGATATAGTAATGACTTCCCCACATTGTCAGCTATGTCTGTCCCCTTTTCTCTCTTGGCTTCTTAGTACACTCCTGTATCAAAAATTAGTACAAGTTAAACAGCAAATGGCCACAAACATGTTAAGTATGCTCCTGCAATACTTCGAGGATGTAGCTGTTGACTTTACCAATATAAAAATTAGAATCTGGTAGAAACCTATGCTTTTTGCACAGAATATGAGAGCTGGCTTTTGGATGATAGGCCCCATTGCATTATTATTCCTAAGGCCTGAGGATGTTTCTTTTCTGGGACCTGACAGAACTTGAGGTTTCTTAAGGAGACTTTGGATTATAGTCACAGCATGGGCTCTGTCTTGTGAGCTTTGTCTAATGAAAAAAGTCAAGGAATTCTCCACTGTCGTCTGATCTCAGTTCAGGATTAAACCTCCAAAAATCTCCATAACACTGGGAGATTCCATAGCTTTTTTTGATTTGTGGATCAACTGCCTGTGGAGAAGGGGCATCTAAAAATAGCTGAATGATGAACGGACATGCAGGGGAGCTTTAGCAATGGAGGAGGAACCTGAGGGAGGCAAGAAGAAAATTGGACTGCCTTCTGAAATGTTACTGCTGCTGACAAAGTACCCACTTATTCTTAGCATCCTACAGTTCAGTACAAAAGGGCTGAATTTAGAGGAGAGCAACAGATTTCTCATATCAGTGTATCTTACATACTCAGCTATGCTAAATTAAAACCACTAAATGAACAATATTGAGACTTCTCTGAGCAGTGGCTCATGGCCTTGGGCATGCACACTGTGAGAATTGAGATAAACTAGCCTTGGTATTCCAAGAGGACCAGAGCATGACAAACTGAAAGTGAGCACAGGCTGATACAACCCCTGGGATATCAGGATCTACACAGCACTTATAAGCGTAGTCAGGGAAATGTGCACAAATGTGAGACCTCGCATGGCTGGAGCTAGAGAGGCAGGCTGATCTGGGGATGGTTTTGGTCCCAAGGTAGCCAGGTGTGCCTACTGGATGCTGTCTCCCATCTGGTGAGCATGATGTGACCCTCTTCATGGCAGCATGTGTCACCAGAGCCACCCAGCTCCTGCCTCCTGCTCTGCTCTCTTCCAGGACATGCGACTCTGGTGGGTTTGGTTTACTGTGGCTTTCTTTTTGTCTCACCTAGCCCAGGCAGTCCATGCTGAAAGCAACTCTGCAGGGCTCTAGAAAAGCCCTATGCCTTCACACAGAGAACAGAGGACATGCAGCAAGGCAACCTACTTTGCTGAGCAGCTCTTAGCATCATTCCACCATGGGACCATGCAAAAAGGACACAAGGGAGGCAGAGGAGCCCACTGAATAAATGTCTTTAATGAAGATTAAGCATCTTTTTTGGCACTCATGTCAACATATGCAGAATTTTTCCATTGGTGGGTCTCAATGGACTTTGAGAAGATGCGTAGTGCCTCTCCCCATTTGAGAGACGGGGAAAATGAGGCAGACACATGTAATATTGCCAAGAGCCCCCTGTGCAAGCAAAGGCAGAGCCAGACCTATGAATCAGGCTCTATAAAACAATTTCCTTTTCCATGAAGCATCACTGCTTTCTGGTGGGGTCTTCACCTGCATCTTCCAGGTTTTATGTATGTGCCTTGACCAACAGCTTCCAAAGTTTTCCTTCTATTACAATGTTCCTCTGAGCAGAGAAATTTCCTTCCAGGTGATGTCTGACTTGACACCACTTCTCTTTCTGGATGGGGTTGCTATGACAGCTGCTCCTGGTTTGGCAAATCCTCATCTTGCCAGTCCTCTGCAAACACAACTCTTGCATATCTTGTATTCTCTGGGAAATCAAAATATGCTCCTGTTTTTAGTCTTTTAATCTTCTCATATCTGTGTCTCCTTTTGTTTGGAATCAGTGATGTTAAAGCAGACTTGTGCTGCCAATATTATAACAGCAGGTTTCATAAAAAATATCCCCACCTCAGCCAATGATGGATTTGGAGTTAGGTTGCTGAGAAGAGAGGCTGCAGAATATACTTTTATGGTTTGCCTTTGAAGCAAAAACTCTTTCACATAAAAATCAAGAAGTCAACATTACTTAGAAAATAAATGCATCTTAAGTGCTCTTAACTGGAAGTAGTTAGCATAAACCTTCCTTCTAAGAAATCTGCGGGGCATTTTTCTGATTCTGGAGTTTTGGATGGACTGGCAGAATGCCTGTGTTTGCAGGAGTGGTCACTCAAAGGTGTTAGGAAAAGTTATTTTAGCAAATGTTACGGCTCCCAGGGATATATATTCTTTCACTGTCCCTTGTTGCCATGTGAAGCACACAAACACACATAACACATGGGCATTATCTTTGTTTACGTTCTTGTCAGCTCTGGTCCGCACATCTCCACACTGTTAAATGAATTAAACTCAGATTTCCCTTGCCCCCTGACTTATCTACATTGATTTGCATGTTAATAACTTTCCTCCCCTCAGTCAGTTTGTTCTACCCTTTTCTTGATTTGCTCTCCTCAGTAATTTTGATTGAGTTCCTTGCCCTCAGCTCAATGTATGGGGAAGAAACTGAAGCAAGGCGATGCAGGGGAGCAGGTGACTCTGGTGACTGTTTGTTTTCACCACCATTGTCACTTCACTGGTCAAAGCCACGATGAGCAAGCTGACTGTCCTGGATGCTTTGGATGCCTGCCAGGGATGGATACTGTTCTACCCATCTTCCCTTCCCAGAACCCCGGTTTTCAGTATCTGACTTAGGTGCATTCTACAGGCATTTTCGTGTTGCTCATCCCTGAACCCTCATGGCTCCTTTGGTTCTGTAACTCTTCCCTCCCCATTCTCAACAAAAGTTAGCTTTTAGCTTAGATCCCAGCCTATCCTGACTAAGGAAACCAGCTGAGAGAATGACCAAGTGTAGAAATAGCCGTTCACCCACACCGATGCCTTCCAGAAGCTGTAAGACAAAACTGGCTCCTCTAAACCAACAGCTTTGTCCTGCAAGCAACCAGTCAGCTGTGCAAGGATCATTCTGCCTATCTGCTGGCAACTTTTGTGAATAGTCTGAGTCTGAGCAGAACTCCTCATGGGAGGAAGCTTTCCAGTGCCAAAGCAGAGAAGGCTGGCTGTGCGCCATAGCCCCCAGCAAGTTCTGTGAAAAACATGCAGCTACTGGTCCACTGCACATTGCTTCATTGGCTCAGGGCACGCTTTCAGAGTGTGTGTTTGGGGCAGGAGGGAAGCTGCTGCCATTGTTGTACAGTTTCAGTTGGGTTTTCTCAACTTCCTGGTTGACTGCCAAGGACTATGAGGCTTAATTTCCCACCTTTGAGTTTCTCTCCCCCTCAGGATCCTTCCATCTGCTGCATTTCATGTTGCCCAGGTAAAGCTATGCTTTCCAGCCTTCCCCTTCCAAAAATACTGCAGAGTTTGTTTTGGTTCCTCCAGATTGTGCTGGCTTTGATTCTGTGTACTGTGACTACTGACTCATGGTCCTGCTGGTCACCTCTATCTGATTCCAAAGTTTTCATTATCTTCTGCTCTTTGCACCTCTGTGCAGACACATTTGCCTCATAAAACTTAGCAATCTGTTAATGTGGCCACTGTAGAGATCAGCATTTATATTTAGTAACATCACTCATTGGTTCAGCATTTTTTCAGTAAAGGAAGTCTAAAAAAAAAGATCATCAGTTGTTCCCGTGTTTTTTCTCTTCATAGACCACAGAGAAAAATATTCCACTGAGATTTCATAAGCAAGAAAACTGAACTATATGTTTGGGGTTTTTTAATTTTTATTTTGCATACATTTCCCACGCTCTTAGATTAAAAAATATCTGACATGTATTCCAATATGTTATTTGCTGAGTGCTTTTAAGCAAGCCTAGAATTGTGCACAGAGGAACTGAGAACCTGAACACACGACAGAGTGGAATTATCTTTATCCTGAGTCCTCCTTGCAGGGTGTAGAAGAAAGCCAAGTCTCATTTACAGCATTGTCTTCATGTCTTCCTGAGAATCCTTGCACATATAAAAGGCCAGGTTAGCTGATAGGACCTCAGTGGACCAGCTTAAAGCAGACAAGCCTCATGTTGTAGCTACAACTCAGTGACATCCCAGTTTAGGGCAAGCACAGCTCTCACTTCAAAGCTTGTTCACTCACTGGTGGGCAGCAGGAACCAAATCTGTGAGCCCAGCAGCTGGGATGGTGCTGTGGTTTAACCAAGCCACCAGCTGCTCGCTCACTCAACTGCCCCCACCCTGGTGGGATTGGGAGGAGAATTGGAAAAAGGTAAAACCCAAGTTCTTATCTTTAGATAAGAACAGTTCAGTAATTGAAATAAAGTCTAATAATAATGATGTTGTTGATGATGATGACAATGATGATGAAAAGGAGAGAAAGAGAAAGGAATAAACCCCAAAAGACAAATAATGTACAGTAAAATTGCTTACCACCCGCTTATAAATGCCCAGTCAGACCCTGAGCAGCAATCAGTCCTTTCCAGACAGCTCCCCAATTTATATACTGGGCATGACATTCTATGGTATGGAATATCCCTTTGGAGAGTTTGGGTGGTATGGAATATCCCTTTGGTGAGTTTGGGTCACCTGTCCTGGCCATTCTCCCTCCCAGCCTCCTGTGCACCTGCCCATGGCAGAGCATGAGACAATGAGATGTCCTTGGCTTAGGGTGAGCACTGCTCAGCAACAACCAAAACATCAGCATGTTATCAACTTTATTCTCATACTAAACCCAAAGCTCAGCACTGTACCAGCTACTAAGAACAGAATTTACTCTATTCATGCCAAAACCAGTATGGATGGTTGGGATGACAACTTGCTTCACGTGCCCAGTACCCGTGTGAAACCTTGCAAATCCCTTATCTGTTTCTCACCTGAGGATCAGAGGCCTTCAAATAAAACAAAACCCAAGATTAAAACCCCTTCCCTTGGAAGACTGCCAGACTACATTCTGCCCTCCCGTTCCTCTTTTACCTTCAAGCTAGCTTTATTGCATACATTCATTATTCATTCCCTCTATCCCAGTTGTGCACGCAGCTGGTGAGGCTTAGCAGCCACCTGGGCCAAACCTGGCCCACTGCTCCCACTGCCTGCTCCATGTTCCCTGCACCATGCCCACACCCCAGTGCTGGCTCTGCATGGGGGGGGGGGATGGTTGCCACACGCTGTCATCCTCCTGTCCTTGCTGGGTGCTCTGGGGTACCCACCCATCGATTGTACCAAAGCACAGATTGAACACGGCAGGTGCCAGAGCTTTTGGTAATTGCACCCCAAGGCTATGAAATTCTCTGACAGCAAATCACGCTGCCAAACACGGGCTGCAGCATTTCCCCCTGCTGAAGCATGTTGGGCAGCACAGTTGGCGTTCATGCCCTTTCAATCTGACAGCACCGTGTCAGCCCAGGAGGGGCAAAGCTGTTTTATGAAGACGTCTGCTGCCTTTTCAGCTGCCAGCAAATACATGATTAGGATTCTTTGCCATTCCCTTCATTCGCTGTCAACTCTTTCTTGTATCAGGTTTTTGGTCAGAATTTACTGCAATTCAGGTGTCACTAACAGCTATATCCCATGTCTGCTATACCCAGGTTTCAAACAGAGCAAAACTTTATTGCTGAACATTATAGACTTGTTTGTCCCATGTGAACATGGGGGGAAAAAGAGGGAGTAAGAGACAGGGCCACGGAGTTCTGGCTCCAGGTGGCTGGCTCCCAAGTGGAGATAAGTCTTTCTGATCAACCCTTAGCTGATATGTTTAATTATCCTTGCTTCATCATTGTTGACCATGTTTCTTTGCCTCTGGGTCTTGTAAGGATCATAGCTAACGTACCATCTTAGTGAAGAGCGAGCACCATGCCTGTGGTGTTACCCAGATTGTTAGAAATGGATTCATGGTCATTTTCCTGAATATTTTCTGAATTGCTAGTTAATGTGAACACTCCCAGGTCAGCAGAATTTCATCATCACACTGGACATCATGGTGTTTCTTCCCTGTCAGAAACTGCCTGGACATCCAGGGCAGAAAAACAATGCAAGAGGCCCAATGATGAGAAGGAAATACAGATGTGAGCTGAAGACCTGAAAAGAGCCTGGGGATGTAACTGTGAACACTGAGCTTTTGGTGTCCGATCTGTGGATAGTGTCCAAGGGACCGAAAAATAAACATCTTTAACAATGGCTGGAGTGGGGACTGTCATTCCTTATGGCTTTTTTATTAGGACACAGGCAACATATCCAACAACTGCAGCATTGCCAAAGTCTCACTGTGAAATCAGAAGGATGTGATACTGTTGTCTGTCAAACTTTTCCAGTATACCAGCTGAACACTGAACTATGTTCTAAATACTTTCTCTGCTTTTGTTGGGGAATACACGTGTGTGTCCAACTTGAATTTGCTGAAACTGTGTTAGGAGCAACTTTTTAAAAAACTCAGATGGACAATTCTTGTCACTTCTCTAGTTTTTTTCTTTTCTGTTCCTGGTTACCCAAGAAAGCAGCAACAACTCCTTTAGTGGCCGTGCATATGTTTGTGCTGGAAGAGGACCAGGGGCTCTCCACCGTGCTTTGGAGTATGGTGAGAGAGGTTTGTGTGGCTGTGGCAGGGCATGTCCTCTCTCCATGGGGGCTCTGCAGCTGCAGGAGGGATTCACCTCCAGGGCAGGTTGATCTCCAGCCTCACCAAGTCACCAAGGGTCTCTCAATCTGTCTCAAGGTTTCCTGGTGGCCTTTGATGTATACCAAAAGGAGGGAGATCTGGATGCAGCAGGTACGAGTAGAAAGGAGGCCTTTGTATCAGCTTGGAAATAAACACAAATTCTCATTCAAAAACATTATACAGGCAGCAGATTGATTTGACAACCTTAGGAGTTAAACCAAAGCTGCAAATATTTGGATTGTGGCAGTAGGTAAACCCAGAGATTCTAGACTTCAGAGATGGGTAGGCTGGCAAAGTGCCTGCAGTTTTAATCTTACTTCACTCTGTCTTCATGGTTAGGGATTAATCTCCATACTATAGCTTTTCCACCCAGAAACAGGAAATGTTATTTGCCTGTGTCAGAGAGGTGTTCATGAGGATTAACAGGGATTTGGGGATTTTATATAACAGATTCACAAAATATTCTGAGTTGGAAGGGACCCACAAAGATCATCAAGCCCAACTCTTAAATAAATGGCCCATAGAGGGATTGAACCCCTAACCCTAGTGTTGTTAGCACCAGGGTCTGACCAGCTGAACTCAGCTCATAGACCTAGAGGCAAGGGTTTTATGTGACCTAAGGCTGAGCATGAAATAAAACTGGCCTTGCTATATGCTCCCATTTGAAATATGATGTTTTCGAACCAAGTTTCTCTTTTCCCCCCCTTGTTTTTCTTGCCATGGAGACTGAAGGGTTGTAACACTGCCATGGCCCTGACCTATCCCTCAACAAGGGGAATTTGGTTTTCTGTAACCTCCCACTGGAGAATGCAAAACTCTCAGTGCATTTGCATCAAAGATTTGGCAGCAAGGAAGGAGCCAAGTGGTTTGGCTGGTTTAGTTCTGCTTTGGTCTGACCTGTCTCCCACAGAAAGATTCATGGAAGAAGTTCTCTACCTTAACACTTTTGGGTGAATAATTAGCACTGAAGTGGCTGCCTATGCCACAGTGTCTGGGAGCTTCTTCCCTTCCACAAAGCTGTCTAAGCTGTTTCTTGACACCAGTGTACCCAGCGAGGACAGGCACATTTCTCCCTTTCCCCTGCTCCAGTGCATTTTTGCTACCACAATCCCTTCAAACCAGAGTCATGGCACACACTGACTTGATGTGGCAGCAGCCCACTGAAAGACATACACTGATGAAAAGGAATTCCACAGCCAATAAAAAAAGACGTTAAGCCCTTGAGAAGACCCTGCTCTGACTGAAATCCCAGGCTCTGATATAGAATCATAGAATGGTTTGGATTGGAAGGGACCTTAAACATCATCCAGTTCCAACTCCCTTGCCATGGAAGGGACATCTTCCATCAGACAAGGTTGCTCAAAACCCCATTTTAGCTTGGCCTTGGAACACTTCCAGGGATGGGGAACCAATGACTTCTCTGGGCAACCTGTGCCAGTGTCTCATTACTTCCAGAGTGAAAAATTTCTTCCTAATATCTAATGTAAAGCTACCCTCTTTCAGTTTAAAGAGATTCCCCTGTGCCCTATCACTCCATGTCCTTGTAAATATCTTGGGGTGTGTTCAGATGGGCAGAGAAGATCCCTATTTCTCCGCCTTAGCACAAGTGTAAAATAAACACAGCTTTTTAAGGACTGAAAAACCTTAGAAGAAAATGTTACCTGTCAGGCTGTCCCAGCTGGCCCCTGTGCCACTACAGAGATGTGCCATGGGAGCAGGAGGCTTGCTTACACTTTATTCCTAAACATCCTCCATAGTCCTGTAAGAAAGCATTCAATACGAAGAGCCTTTCCTTCCATGCAAGCTCTAATGTATTGCAGTGACAATAATGTATTATGTAGATTTTATGGATCACTTATACAAATTACAGTGAAACCTCAGCCTTGACTGTGGTTTAAAATAGACTCTGAAATAACAATACAGCAGTAACAGCAATAAAAACAACAGCAGCAATAATAATGAATAGATAAAAAATTATCCATTAAGGTTCCTCCTCTCTACAAGTACTGGATAATAAAGAGGTATTTTTAGCCTGCAAATTATTTAATATAGATTTGTCTTTATTCTTTATGGTTTCAAATATATTAGTAAGGTTCACAGAGCATTTTAAGACATGGAAAAACCACATTTTTTTCTGAGCCATCCGATTACTCTTGTATGAAAAAGAGCTATTTAGATTTATGTTTTTCAGTTTGTTGAAACACATCATCCTGCAGAGGAAAATGCCTCTTTTTAATAATGCAGTGTATCAGAGGTCCCTTAGAAGGAAATTCTTGGCACAGAAGTTTCACTGCCAATATAAGAAACCTATGGAAGTGCATATCCATATTGTAGTGACTATAGTTAGGACACCTCCCTCAAAATAAAACCCTGAATCTTGTTTATCCAACTACTTTAGCCAGTGCTGCTAAAAAACTTTTACAAATGACTTTATGTGCAAAGTATTCTTCCTGTATCACCTGAAAGCAGTCATCTATCTTTCTTCTGCCTTTGCCCAGTGAAGCTTTTTAAAAAAAATTATTCAGTTCACACCAGGCCTGTTTCTCCTTTACTTTCTGACTGATGCACTTTGTTGAAACGACAGGCAAATCCTCACAGCACAAGTGGCAGCATTCTGTGAATAGTCATGAGTGAACTCCCTCCCAAATCTAAGCAACTGGACCTTTCAGAGGACTTGAAAAATGTAATGCCTCTGCCTCTTCTCCCAACTGTTATCACCTTTTTCATGCTTATGGGTGATATGTGGCAAGAGGCACAGAAGGATGGTTTCCTGCCTCCCCCCTAACGGAAATATTCCATAAATTTTTTTAGAGTATTAATTTTTCCACTTCACAAAAATATTTTAGAATAATTCTTAACTGGAACTAAAATAAGAATATAAAACACCATTTTTACCCAAAGATGTCAAAAATGGGGGCATTACTGACTACATATGTACATTTTCTTTTCCTCTTTTTATTTTTTTTTTTTGTGGGGGTTTTTTGTGGTTTATTTTGGGTTTTTGGGGGTTTGGGATTTTTTTTTTTTTGTTAAATCAGCTGGGTATTTATTAGCTCAGCAAAGCTATCCTAGTGCTTTGAAACTCCTAAATGTTTTAAAGATATTTCCTCCCATTCAAAGAACTGACATGTTTGTTTGAATTGTTAACTAGCAAAGATGGATGGGTTCATTAGGAAAAGCCCACAAGTATTCAGATGCAGGAGGTCAGGTTGGAAAGGGTGGATGCCTTTACTTACAGACAGGACCCTGAAACATGGCAATCCAAAATTGGTGGCAAAGCAAGCCTGTGAAACAAGGGCACACACCAGGGGTAGACACAGCCACAAAAACTTGGTTGCCATGGCATGCAGAGTAAATATTACTGGGAGCTTCTGATGGCGTGTCTGCAGCTCCTCTGCCTTTTGTTGCTTGACGTGCTTTCTTATAGCTAAAACACAATAGAGAGAACTGGTTAGAGTATCCAACTTGATTAATAACCTCTTTTCTCTGCAAAACTACTGTTGGTCACATTCACAACCTAATCTTTAATACAGCTGAATGCTGCAGAAGGATACAATAATTTCTAACTGCAACTGCTCGTAGGTAAACTGAGCTATCCATGCAAAGTCCTCAGTACTACAGCTACTTCTGCAAATTACAGGCTTTTGAGTCATACAGTTAGAGTCAGATGCCTCATAGTAGGAATCATGTCACTTAATAGTGAGTGTCTGAATGATAGATGCTTACATCTTAGATAATCTTTGATTTGAGTGAAGACAAGTAGGCTTTTTAAGGGCTTGATCCTAATTTATCTCCTTACCTTAGGCTGAAATGAATGATTCCTGGTCTATACTCCTTGGGAGTGCATGTTTCTGAAAGAGCTTGATGGTGTTTATCAGATTAACTCTGTACCTGGTCACAGTCTCCATTTGTACACATGAAAAAACCTAGGCCAGTGTCCCCCAGTGCTGACATGTGCTTGCCTGTATCCATGAGCTTGCAGGCTCCTTGGCAGGGTTTTCATTTATGACAACCCACACTCTCCCAGTCTTTGCCCAGGCACAGCCCTGTGATTGACTTGTTCATACGGATATTGTCATAGGGAGGGCTTAGTTCACAGCTTAGTGAAGCAAAGAGAGTGTACCTGCATGGACATGAGCATACCAGGCTACTTGGACTTGGGATCCATGTATACCTCACTTACGGCCCTAGGTCTAGCTTTCTATGTGCTTGGATTTCTTGAAACACAGCTAAAATTGGAACAGCCCTGCATGTGATTTGGTTTGGTATGCTGAGGTCCATTTCCCTCTGTGGGGGTCTTTGAGACCGTGGCATGTGCTCATCCAAGAAAAAAGATGACCTGCCATCCTTTCCTGAACTCCCCGTCACCTGAGCGATGTGGGGCGCAGATGATGCCCTAGGGCATCCTGTGGCTGTGATGAGTATTTGTGGCATCCCAGAGGATCTGACCATCGCCCTCCCTTGGTCAGGCTACAACCTTGGCTTTGACATGGAAACAATTTGGCGCCTTCAGCAGGTGGCATCAGATGCTTGAAGCAGGCAAACAGGCACTGGCTGGCTCCACGTGTCTCACTGCAGTGGTCTCTCAAGGATCGCCATCAGCTTCAGTTCTGAAGGATGACTCTCAATACACCTTACAAATGGTGAGGTGCTGTTAATTTGGACTGCTCTGGCTGTTCCTGCTCTCCGAGAACACTGGATACTCTCAGGACTCTTGGCTTCAGCAAATTCCCTGGGCAAAGGAGCACATTTGAGTTTCTCACTATTTTCCTTGACTGCCTTGTCTTTACATCATGAGGCAGGAGGAATAGAAAGTCTGGCACCATGTTACTCATTGTATTATACCTCTTTTATCTAGTGCTGAGACACCAATTCGGGGTTTATTCCAGCTCCTGTTCTTTTGTCATCTCGTTCTTCTGGAGTACCTGATCATGGCTATCAGGCAGGAGAGACAGGGAACCACTCACTTGGTTGAAATTGAGGCAATTATCATTCTGACTGCCTTCAATCTCCTCCTTTTAATTAGTTGCTCCTTCCTAACTGCTAGATGCATGGACTCTACACAGGCTTGTGCTTTCACTTACACTTTAATTAATCTCTATTAATGCTTACTCTTTGCTGTTAGAAGGTGTTTGTCCTTTTAACACCACCTTGGGTGTCACACTCTAATTTATGCTGCTGTTTGCTGGTTTTATTGGAATTAGAATTGTACATATTCAAGGAGTTTTGTTGGGCTGGTGTTGAACAGCTGCAACCCTCAAGCAGAAAGCACAGTGTGTCTGCCAGCATGAAAAGTGATACGTACAACGAAGTGTGGCATGCAAAGATTGCAATTAAATACTCTGATTAAGGTTTGATGTTGCAAGAACACGCTCCTCTATAGACACTGTAAAGTCCTTTTTCTCCTTGCTTTTGTGTGTAAGCTAAAAGTGCATTGCTGATGATGACAGGAGTCACTAAGGAACACAAATCTGGTGTTCCCTTCTCAAGCTATACTTACTCCTAACAACTCCCATGCTACAGCAAGAGATTTCTCATCCACTGCTTGGCAGCACACGATTTGCACTGCCATGGTTTAGCTAATTAGCTGTCAACATATTCAGAGTCCACATCTGCAGCTTTATTACCAGAATGAAAGCCACATGAATCTTCTTTTTTTTGGTGGGTTTTGTCATTTTTCTTCTAATATAAGGCCTTCGGACCTTTTGGATTTTCTATTTTTATCATCATTTCCACAGCTCTATGTCAGCAATTGTTGCTTGATGTCTGCAAAGTTCAAATGTATACCACCTGCCTCCATTAGTCACTACTGTTTCTCTGTCAAAATGCATTGGTGCTAAGTGACTATTGCCAAAGTAAATAGAAAATGTAACTGGAGAAGTAGAACACACTGTAGTATTTATTTGTTGTTTTTGTCTTTTTTGGAGATTACTCTGTCAGCAGTCATGCTGTGTGAGGGCATTTTGTTCTTTTCTTCTTTTGTTTTGTAGGCTTACCAGTCCTGCTGTCATAAAGGATTTTAATGCAAACATTTACATTTCATCTAGTTATGGCTATTTTCAATCGTTTTCAAGCTTGGGCACACAATGAACTGCTTGGCAGAAAGACTGTACAATAAGCTTCTTTCCAATAAGTGCTTTACACTTGTATATTTTTAGGAGAATACTGCTCCTTGCTGTCTTATCTGTGCCAGAGAACCATGTGAAAACCTGTATCCCGGTCCATTCCTCAATGCTTCTGTCCCCTGAGATTACTCCAGATACGGCACTTGAGCTTATTCTATGTCAAGATAGAAGGGAAATGTGTGCCATCCTGAAGTTCATGGCAAAGTTCCTGTTGAGGTCAAGGAGGCCAGGTTTTCATTCAGAGAGATTTGGCACCAGCTTCACTGGGGAAGTGTCAACGTGGACTGCACTGATAACATTCTTATTTTGTCAGTGCCAAAGCATACACCCACTCTATGTCCAAACAGGAGAGAAACCCAGATGGTGTCATGTCACACTGCCATCCAGATCCATTTCAAAAGAGTTTTAGTGCCAACTCTGATCAATGTATTTAAAATGTTTTACTCTAAATTACTATAATGCTCCAGTAGACAGATCCTAGGATAGATGGCACACTTAACAGGATATGCATAATAATTATTCTCAGCTGAAACAACTGGCCAAGGGCTCTGTAGGACCTTCCTTCCTTCCTTCCTTCCTTCCTCCCTTCCTCCCTTCCTCCCTTCCTCCCTCCCTTCCTCCCTCCCTCCCTCCCTCCTTCCCTCCTTCCTTGCAATTCTAGGGCTGCAGAGGCACAAGTTTCACTTTCTTCCCCTGTCCTCACTGCCTCTGGAGGAAAACAGATATTGACCTGAGCAGGAGAGTTCTGGGGAGCTTTTAGACCAGAGTTGTTTTTAGTTCACTGCTTAATGAAACTTAAAAAGCAATTAAAAATAAATTACAATTGATTAGAGTTGAGCATGAGATTCTAAAACATACAAATAAACAACCTTTCTCTTAAAATCTGTAGTCCCTAATGAAACCTAGAGGTATCTTTTTTCAATCTTACATAATTTCATAATAAAATAGAAGAAAACACAAAAAACTTCCTGGAGATTCATTTTAGCTTGTGCAACTGACCATGATGAACTTCATGGACCAGATTCTGCTTTAACTGAATCCAGGGCAAATCCAAAGCAATTCCATTTATTCTGATAGATTTCTTTAGAAAAGCACTGCCTGACCTTCCAGCATCAGTGTTTAAACTGTGTGCAGTCAAAGCAAATTCAAACTCCCCTGCAAGCCATGGTGTTATGGGAAATTTTTCACATCTTTTTTTTGCCTGTGTGCAAAACAGATCACTGTGTTCCCAACACTTAATAATCTTGGGGTTTTTAAAGAATGCTCTGCACATAATTAAATACTTTAATCACTTTTTGAAAGTAAACCACAATATATATTGTTAAGACTTGGTGTGTTCTATGGATGTTCATATTTATATACTAAATCTATCATATCTACGTTGCTTTCACTACTCTTAAAACCATTCTCAGCATCTTTTTGTAGCATACATGGCTAGGGGAGGTGGAGAGTCTCCTGTTGGCAAAAGTAATGCATCTTTCATCCTTGGATCCTGGCCAAGGGCTACGTAGCCTTGTGATTAATATATTAGCTGCATATTTACAAGGTAGAAAATTCCCCTTCTGCTGAGCTTGTACTCTTGCTGATATTAGTATTTTCCATCTCTTGCTGTTGATCATGGTTTTCCATTTTTTCCTGTAACAAAAATGAGACAAAAAATGCTCGGACATATCTCCACATATTCAATACAGCCAAATTATTGTAAATAGAAAGATAGATCTGACATTTTATCACATTACAGAAACACAGGAGCCCTGTTATACACAAGAGAGGCATCTCACTTACAACTTTGAAGTATGATTTTCAGAAACATGCACCAATTTTTCCATGTTTCATCTCTCAGGTTTTTGCTAATGAGCAAAACCTTGGTAAAATTTCCCCTCCTGTAAAATCAAACATTTGACACTAAAGAAGTGAGGGAACCAAAAATATTAATGTGTATACCTGGCCTGATTCCCTGTAGGCCTGCTTTTTTGTAAGCAGCACACTCTCAGGTCTGCAGCTAAGCATGTAGCACCAAGTAATTCTTACCAGTAGCCCCAGTAATCACCAGACCCTGACCCAGTTTAGTTCAGCAGCTCTTTCCTAACAGTGTTTCATCCATTACATTTCAGCCAGCCAAGTACTTATTTTCCTAACTTGGCTTCTTGTTTTCATATGTAAAATGTTTTGGATTGGGTATGTATTTGCTGGCATCTCTGTAGGAGGTGGTAAATCGTTGACATTAAATACCAAGACAATTATTTTTGCTTATGGAAAACTGTCTAATGTCTGTTGCAAGGCAGCAATATTTTTCTGTAGGAGTATTGTCACTTTTAATAAGCACCCTAGTGGTTTATTTTTCTGTGTGACATCTGTCTCTTTTCTTTCTTCCATTGAGTTTATGTAACGTATGCACACAGTGTTTGATTATTCCTTTTCTTGCTTGTTTTTTACCTCTACCTTTCTGAAAATTTACTCATTTATGGAGTTCTTTAGTGTCTCACTTTTTATTGGTTGTTATTTATACTTTTTCCCCCATGTCTTCCGTTATAATTCAGGAGGGGAAAGCAGATTGAAAGCCTGTAAGTAGATTTGCTGTCTATCAGCATTTTCAAACCCCAGATCTGGACCATTGTATAATTTTCCCAAAAAGCTCAGAAGCTCCGTTCAGGGCCTTGCAGATGAACTGAGAGCCTGAAATCCATGGAATGAGTGACAGAGGGTCAGAGGAAAACTGAACTAAAGCCAAATCCTTGTCACACTGTGTGGGTCTACGCTAAATCTGGATTACATTAACAATGTTTGGCAAGGTAGACCTGCTCTGAATAGTTAATTTCCCAGCTTTTTTATTCCATCGAACCAGTAATTGTCTTGGGTACAAGATACAGTGTTAGTACTTCGCATTTGATCCCTCAACTCCCATAAGGACAATCTCAAGCTCTCAGTAAAGTACCTCACTACAAAACCTGTGCTGTAATTGCAGCCTCTCATTTCTTAGTACACATCTTGACCTGCAGGATAGCTGTGTATCCTCCACATTTCTCTCTCTGACTGTTTGCTGGAGCAATTTAATAAAAGGCTGCAAGCACTACCTGTATATACAATTTAAGTAGGTCAACTTCTCCGAAAAACTGCTGAGTTCTCTAGTGGTTGGAAGCAATAATCACTATTCATGAGCCTTGCCTATCACTCAAAGGCCTTGTTTAGATCAGACAGATCTGTTGTGCCAGCTACTCTACAAAGACATAAAAAGCACCTCTCCCAAAGACTTGGTAACCAGAATTTTAGAGTAGGCAAAGTAATGGAAGAAGAAGGGGAAAAACAGGAAAAAAGCAATAGTGAGCAGCTTGAGACACCACTCAGTAGAATGTTTTAGCTGTATTGCTTTTGTTCACTTTTTGTGATGTAATGTGTGAAGCCAAACTGTGCTGATACAATGTGCCTTCTGTAGAGCACAGCACCTGACAAACACGTGTTATTTTCAAGAAACTAAGGGATCACTTGATGTAGGTGGTTACAGGTCTTTCTGATGGGGCTTTATGACTCTCTACCCTTTAGGCATGGCAGATAATCTCCTTCCCAGGTGGAGCAGGGATCCAAAGCTCTTTCCCTCATGAAGACAGGGCAGAGAGTAGTGAGAAATGCATCGGTGGCTCATTTCTGCCTATGCACCTGACCTGTTTCAACAAAAAAAAGATGGGGACCTGCAGGAGGACAACCTTGACCCTCCTAATGCTTTGGGTAATCTATAAAGTATAGATCCCTGAAGTTTCCAAGATACTCTAATTTATGATCTAGTCCTTAATAGTCAGTATTGTCTTCAATCAACATCCACGAGGATGCTGCTGATGATGACAGTGAATATGAAATGTTGCTTGAGTTGCAAACAACACTTCTTAAAAACAAATAACTGTATAAGTAACTCATGCATTAAAGAAGTTGTGAAAACCTGGAAATTATGCAGAGAATAGAGACAACAACTTTTGAGGAATAGAGAAATGCCTTATAATGGGAGATGCAAGGAAATCCTTTTGCTCATTGAATGCAAAACCAAGAGGCAACCTACATTCTAATAGGACAAGAAAATATTCATGCTTTTAATATTTTTCTTAACATGTCAGATAAAACCATGATAAAAAACAACATAAGGCTGTTAATGCCAATCAAATGAAAGTTAGGCGTAAAACATACATTTTCAGCAGCAAAGATGAACAACTGCCAACCTAATAGGGCACATCTGCCTTTGACTTAATCAGGAGTGTTTTGGTCTAAAGCCTCAGTAAGACTGTGTGGTGGACTTCCCATGGGAGGGGAAGCAAGGCATACTCCGTGCCTTATGCAGAAATTTTAGCTACATAATCTACAAGGTTCCCTCCAATCTCATAGTCTAAGGCTCTGGTAAGTTTTAGTGCCACAGAGAAAAGTTGTGTTCGAGAGGAAACAGTCCAGTCTCTACTAAAGTGTGGTATTCAGGGTGATGTTATGTACAGCCTGTCCTCTTCATCCTCAAAAGGCGAAGGGAGCAGGAAGGAACAGGCAACAGCAACTTTTTTCATGCAGGTGATAGCTGTGCTAAAGGAACAAGTAGAATTTCAGGATTTTTATTCTTGATTTACAAGACACTGAGGACGTAAAGACTGTTTCCTTATGTGTATGAAAACTGAAATCTACACAGCAGACATTTTGGTGGGGTATCAGATATCCAATCCCATTCTGAGTCATATCAGTCTAAGGCTGCAATGCTAAGGATTAATTCCAGATTCTTGCTTGAAAAGTAGGGATGTCTTTCTGTATTTTGAGTCCCAAGCCCATGCAAAGCAACAAGTACAAATCACATGTGCTGCAGCCTGATTGCTGAACCGAAAAAATATCCAGAATCATTGCCAATCAAGGGCAATTTTCCAGTATGTATTTGATACATTGAACAATGGACCCTCTGCCAATAACACACATGAGGAAACTGGTAAAAATGTCTGATAAGAGCTATAAAGATAAAGCACTGTGCAATAAAGACCAGAACTGTGCTGAACAAGCCAGCTGAGAGCAGCCCACACAGGAAGCAAGAGAGAGGTCATCTCTTGTCATTAATGAAATTATGCTCTACATCAGAGTCAGAGGGGTAGCAGAGGAGTCCAGTGCAAGGTGTTAGCAAGTTCACTGAGGGGGAGTATCTTAAAATTTTGAGAGATAAAAAGGATAAAGAAGTGGTGTTTTGAGGAAAAGGAAAGCATTTAGAGTTCTTGCAAACCCAGCAACTGAACTGAGTTGTGGCTGGATGGGAGGGATTACTATTGCCTTGATTGAAGAATTTCTTTACTGTTTGTTTTCTTACTGGTATTTTGCCTGAAGTAATAAAATTAAATAGTTCAGCTTTCATATGAAATGAAAGTTGAATCCTGTTCTTTTCCCATGTATAGATGAATGCTCTCCACTAGGAGTCATATCAGTTTGGAGCACTTACCGCAGAAGTTCTTTTCAGAACATCTCACCTTCAGATGATGAAGCCCTGCAGCAGAACTGTAAGGTGCAGGAGAACATAGCATTACCCACACTTCTCTGACAATGGGTCAGAAAGGTATAGATAAGGGCTTTATCATGGCCACAAGATCAGAAAAAATAAAATGGGACTGGAATATCAGAGCTTCCTGCTCCCAGCCCTAAAAGAGAAGCTAATGATTACGGCCTAGAAAATCCTCCTACACATGGGGAGCAAAAATGTATGATGAGCTGTGGACAGTATTTTTAATGCTTCAGTGTCAGGAAGAATGATCCCAGGGCTCTGCCATGAACCATCTCAGGATCTTCTCAAAGGTTTCACTGGCGACCTGTACAATGGACTATAAAACAGGACTGTGACATTTCATAGATGAGCTGAGAAGGGCTGCAAAGTTTTTGGAAGGTTAACCTTCCAAGAATCTTGACAAATGGATTCAAAGAGAGAAAATAAATAGAATGGATCGATTGCAGCAAGGACAAGTTTCACTCAAGCAATAAAGGGGCAAACCCTGGATCATGTTAAGGAAAAATCAATTTACTTGGGCCTGCTGTGGACGAAGCAAGGGGACAGCTTTGGATCTGCTGGCAAGTGTAAGAGCAACCCTAAGCGCTGAGGTACCCACATCCCACCCTGTCATGTTAGCTCCTGTTTTAGCACCTTTTTTCAGCTTAAAATGGGGTTTGTTTCTTTACTTTTCATTCCTCTAGAAAAACACAGTTTCCGTGGAAGGGCCTTCCCTAGACTTCAGTATTGAAAGGAATTAGATTTAATATGCTTCGAATGTTTTATATCCCTTTTTTTTAATTCCAAAGTCCAGCTTTACAGTAAGCCCCCCATTGCAGAATATGCACGAACATTGCAGAGCTGTACACGCATTTTAAGTGACTCCCTTCTCTGACATGCTGCCAGAACAGAGGAGAGCTTTGAAACATCATGGCAAAAGCTTCTTATAAATTGTATGGAATCAGGATCTCGGACTACACCAGGCATAAGTTCCACCGAGGCTTCACCCCCTGAGTTTACCATCTGTTACTTAAAGCACGAGAGTTTCCTCTTCTCAAAGACTTCAGCTGAATCTGCTGCAGTGCAATTTAATTAAAACCCGTTTTTGGGAGAGGGGTGGACTGATTTTTGCTAGCTGGCATATATCTAGAAGTAGCTAGGAGCATGGTTCTGTTCCAAAGAACTACTGTAGAGCCATTTGAAAACTTGTACTGCCTGAAGTACTCGCATTCCTTGTGGTTATTTCTGACACATGAATGGTACAGTCATCAAAAATGTGAGAAGCATGTGGTAAAACTGGCAAAAACTTGCTTTTCAAGACATTCACTGGACTTCCTGCCTGCAGCCAAATGAAGAAGAATATGTCACATTAGAGTTACCATCTAGGAGCTAAAGTTTTAAAATTGCTTTTTCTTTATGCTTCAAACAAGTTGCAGTCTAGGGTAGTATAGGCAAGACACGGGGTCAGGTATTGATTCACAAGACACAAAAAAGTAGGTTTGTTTTCCTCCATTTTAGCTGTGCTAAAACTTGAGCCAAACCTGTTTGTGAGGATGTGATAGTGGCAGGAGGCCCAGTTCTGATACTCAGCTAAGCAAAGCAGACTTCTGCCCACATCTTGAACACCACGTACGTGAATGATCAGAAACATACTTTAAGGAAAAACAATTCCCCAGCTTTCACACTTCCTGGCTTCACTGGATGGAGAAAACTGCTGGAGTTGCCAACTGCAGCCTGGGAAAGTTTTTTGCAGTGGAGTGAGAAAATCTGACAACATGAATTTTCAAAAGTGTTAATGTTTATACAGAAAAGCCTAGGAGACGTTCTTATTTTGCAAAAATGAATTTCTTATGATTGTTTAATGGGAATTATTTTCAATAATATGCTGGATTCTGCTTTCAGGAAGTTTTATTCATTGCTTTTAGTATTCATCCCAGACTACTGAAGCATTTCTTAAATCAAATGAAGTCCAAATATTGGGATCTGAAGGAGCAAAACAGAGCTACCAGGTTTTCATATTCTGTTCTATAAAAGTGGCAAGTAATTTCCAGAACACGTCAAAGTCAAGAGAGAATTTTTAGTGGCGCTGTATTGCCCTGCAGGTACTTTTGTATTTTGCTGACTACAGCCCCCAAAACCTGGCTTAGCATGCCAAGGACAGATGATTGTAAAATGTCAGATAGAGAGCAACTTCTTTTAGTCTTTTCAAATTTGCTGTCAGGAAGCTAAAGTTGATATCAAACTCTTCTGGGTACATACCAAGTACAGTCTGACCTCAGTTACTTCAACAGAAAAATGAATGTGGAATTTTTTTCAGGTGACTTGAACAGTACCCTCCACAGATGCATTTTGTAACACAGAGAAGATCCTTTCTGATGACTGCCCTTTCTGATAATGGATTAATAATTTTTTAAATGTATACATTTCACTAGCTTCTGAGATCATCATAAAATATGAAGCAATGTATTTTTATGTTGTGTTTGTCTTAGCCGCAGTTCCCTGCTTCCTGAAGATTATTGTAAAGTAACACTTTTGTATTAGTAAGAAACTAGTGTTCCTGTACACACAAATTTCTGCACTAGTGCTATCTGGATAACACTGTTATGATTAAAAACCTGAAATCCCCAATATTGGAGAGAAAGAATATATGTCTCTGTAATAGCATAAACTGTCCTTTATAACTTTCTGACACTCTGTACTGTCAGAGAGTTCTGAAGGCAACACATGCCACTGAGAGTCCGAGTCCAAGCCTGCAAGACTTTGGAAAGTAAAACTGTGCTTGACAAACACTTTAAGCTAGTGTAGATGGTTCCAGCCCCAAAAAAGCAGCATTTTGCTCTTCCCAGCCCCTTGCTGCTCTTTCCCAGCCCTACAGCTATCCTCCACTCCTGCAACAGCCTGGGTCCTAGTGGTAGGAGGACTGCTTTATCTTAAAATTAGCATGGCAATATGGAAACATAAAAAATAAGATTAATTTGGTATGAGAAACTGTGCAGGAGAACAAATGGCTTGGAGACTGCAGCTTTTAGTCACAGCATGCTTGGAAAGCCTCTATGGGCTCTGACTTCAGCTACTGCCCATTTACATAACCTGTCAGCTCCATCTGGCAGCCATTCCTCTTTGCTTTTTAATAATAGCGGAGATTTAACCTCTGCAGAAAAGGCTGTTTCCATTCCTCCTGAGAGAAAAGACCCTAATTTGCTTTTTTACTTTAGCATTTTTCGTTCTGTAACTTACTAAGTCAGACCAAGACGAGAAGTAAGATGGTAGCACCAAGCCTTAGTTCCTTCCCACTGTTCACACAACCAGCATTGATTGCTAAAAACAACCTCTGTTGCTCTGCCCACTTTGGAGATATTCCTTTCCATGCAGTTTTTATTTCATTTCCTGTGAGTATGTGTTAGCCAAGGTAAACTCATCCCACAGTGCAGTGAACATGAACAAAACAAATACAGGAAGCTTATGGCTTTTTTTAAGCTTGGTGCTATTCATCTTGCTGAAACAAATAAACAACCAGAAACCCCTGCTTGGCAGAATGTATTTTCAGGCCAAAATATAGCTCTTGTTTCTCTAATGTGAGCTCTGCAAAGGAGCCATCGGTGTTGTGCAGGAAAATTTCAGTAGCAACTAAGCAGACAAGCAAGGTTTTCATGGCTGACAAGAAGGATTAAACCAGAGGAAATTCTGCCCAAATCCATATTTCTCTGTTAAATGGAAGCCTTGGCTATTTCCTCCTCATTCATAAGATCTGCCTCTGGGTTGGCTTTTCCTATGGAGTGCTCTGAGACCTTCTGTGCTCCACAGACAGTGCCAGTGTGCTCCCCAGTGCCTGGGTACAGACACAGGCTTTGGGCACAGCCAGTCTTGACAGCAGTCTCAAAGACACCCTTATCAAATGGTCTCTCTTGTACAACACATTTTTGAGATATACCTGTGGCGTGCTAGCTACTATCGAGGTGAACAAAGAATGCCACAACAACCAGTCATCGTCGTCTTTGGCTTTATTGCAACATCAGCTACATTTATACTGCTTCAATATATACACTGTTCGAAAAATAACATAGCATTATTTCAAAAAAATGGCATGGCAATAACTCATTAATCAGTTTCAGCATCTTGCACAGTTGTCAGTTCTAACATCCTATCTTATCATTCGTGTCCTGTCCACAGCAATTCTCCAAGTCGACCTCCCTGCTTCTCTTGGCTTGCTTCTGCTTTCTAGTTCCTCCTCACGTCTCAAGGGTACACGATGATTGGTTCGTGGTCAGAGGACGATTCTGCAAGGTCATCGAGCCAGCTGACAGCCTTCACATACACCCACAGACTGGGAAGAGAATTTCCCACTTTAACTGACTCAAGGTTCACCTGAAGTTTGTGACACGGCCCCTTCCTCACCAATACTTCCCTGAAAACTGCTTTTCATCATAATCCACTATCTCACTTCTATCTGTCCTCTTAGAGGAAGGGCTAACTTTCAAAGTGCCTCGTGGCAGCACCAGGCAGCTGCAGTTTCAGTGTATTACTGCATGCAGCTCATCAGGAACTTCATTTTCCCTCTGGAGATATTCCCCTACTCCTCCACAGCACAGCAACTCAAAAGAAATCTTGAATTTATCAGCACAACAACTGGCAACTTCCTCAGAGCTAGAGAATTTATCTGCAAATGGAAATATTTGAATCGAACCAGCTGCACACCAGCTGGAACATTTTCACTGCAGCAATTTGTACCAGAGGAGAAAATTATATATTTTTTTAAAATCTCTCTTACAATTATCACAATAATAGTCCCACTAGCTGAATTCAGGGGTTTGTGCCAGTGGCTCTCTGTAGGCCCTGGGGTTTTGATGTGTTTTATGGTTCTTGGTTTGGCTGGGGGTTTTTGGTTTGGTTTGGTTTGGTTTGGTTGGGGGTTTTTTGTATGTTTGTTTGGTTATGATTTGGTTTGGTTTTTGTTTTTTTTCTGTAAGGCAGTGGTGAACTCCAGTGTCCTCAAAGAATAAACTGTGGTAGAGAGTCCTTGTTGTCCAGGTACTCACAAAGAACAGGGGGAATCCAGCCAGCTCTGACTGTGACTATTGGAGGGGCAGTTGTAACATGAACATAATTTTCTGAACTCATCTTATACAATGGCCTTTTTCATTTACACAGTCCAAGTATGCTCTTGACTCCAAAGCAGAAAGGCCACTCCAGTCTCAGACTGCATTTAGTTATACCTCAACTGGTTCAAACAGAAAAAGCAAAGACTGGCATTTTTGTCTTTACCCTGCTTCAGTGCCATTGGGATTTCCTTCATTATAGACTTCCCACTGGTGACATTAGGATTAGGATGTCTAGGAATCAGGAGACATTGACATAGTGAATGTTCCCCTGGAGAGTTATCTGGCATTTTCTTTCCAAATTAGGATGCTTAGCAAGCCTGGGACAGAAAAACTAGAACTGCACCCATTGGTACTGCAGATGTTATAAATACAAATGGGTAGTCAAAGGTTGTTAATTTTTATGTGCATAAAATGCACACACAAGAGAAGAATATAAACCAACCATAAAACAGATGCATGGTTTTCTCTAATGCTGTGCTCATAGTATTATACCAAAATTGTATACTGAATGCTGTGAAGTTCTCTTTCCCCCACTTATTTATTTATTTGCTTTCTAAATGTTTGTATATAAATTCAGCTCTTATTAAAGCTCTTGGTTGAGATCACTGGCTGTAACAAGCTCTTGAAGAAGCTGGCTCTGCAAAAACTTTCAACATCTTTTGGAATGCATCTTTATTCAGGTCTGAAGATATTCTTTCAATTCCAATGGGACAGAATATGCATCCTCCTTTAAAAAGAAAACAAGCAACAAATCCCTCCAGTTCTCTTAGGAATTAATTAATATCTCAGTTCTTTGTGGAAAGGGAGCATGAAAAAATTCTATGCCATTCTGAATACTGTGAATTTTCCACTTTTTCTAGAGATAATGCTGTTCCTGCAAAATAGGTAATTTCCTGAGGAAGTCTGACTTTCCTTTCAACGTCCCTCTGCCTTTCTATTTTTATTCTGAAAAATACATCCCAGATATATTTGATTAAGTAAAAATTGATTATACTTGAAAATAAAGCACTGTCATCCCCTGAAATGTTTTGATGTGAGCAGTTTAAGGTTAAAACACAGTGTAAATCTTCTTTTTGACTGAGCTCTGTGTCTCATCTGAGTACACAGAGCTCTCATCATCTGCCAAGTAGCCTCATCCAAGGGCAGAATGAGCATCTCAGGCATTGCAATTGCAATTGTAGTATGTGCTGTGGCTCCTTGGGTAGATGAACTTCAATGTAACCTTAATTTTAAATAAAACCTTTCAATTTGGAAACAGTAGAACCTTTTGTTTCCATCTATCAAAAAAACCAATCCTTTGGAGAGTTCTCAGATCTGTTTTCAGAGGTTGTTCTGCTCTTTCAGCTTTTTGACCTGATTTAAAAGGGTCAAGTGTCAGAAGTGATGGAAAAGGAAATCCAAATTTTGTTCCAGAACTATCTGTGTCTGCTGTGCAGTGCCATTGCTTGCCAACATCATTGTCCTTACCCTAACAAAATTTATACACCCATTTTTGGGAGTTTTGCTGAAGCAAAGGCCATGGGACTTAGACCATGTGAGAACAGATAAAGATAAAACATGAAATCAAACTGATAGGCTGCATTGGACTGCATACATAGGGCAGCACTCACACAGGTAATGGGAGAAGTCTTGAAATTTCCTGCAGATGGCTGTCTGAAAAACAGCCATTAGCTGAAGTGTGAACTCTGGGGCTCAGTAATATTCACCTCATCGCTTTGGGAAAAGTTCTCCCTACTGTCAGAGGAAAGAAGGTCAAATCTTTGCCCTGCAGACCCATGCAGCTGCATGGGCTGCCAAGATGTATTTTTTTTCTTCCTGTATACCTGTGAGTGAAAATTCAGTAGCTGGCCCAGTGAGGTATTACTTACCCGAACAGAAGTCTGAGATTTCAAAATTAAAGGGCGAGAGGTCTCCTCTGTACTCTAATGCATAGATTAATTACAGTGTGAGGACCACAGCAGAAGAGCACAACGGGTAAATTATCTTGTCACTGAATGTAGGAGTGCAATAATGAGGCACGCTGTTACTTGTCATTCATATTATACAATAGTTTCCTCCATACCCTGCAATATTAAATTTTTAGTCAGGTAAAGTACATTTAATAATCGGCAGATGAATAATACCTTCAACTCATTTAAAAGAAAATAAGATTTACACAGTTCTTATCACCTCTGTCTTTATACCTGACAAAAGGCTTCAGGTATTCTTTTTACTGCAGAGAATATGCATTAACATGGATAAGAAAAATCCAAATCTATGATTTGTGTATCAGGAATCTACTACATTTTGCACATTGAGCATCCTCAGTCATGTCTCATGTGGATTTCAGCAGAAATTTCATCTAAATTTCACTAATAGCATTTGATTGAGTTTGTCATGGTTTGTCTTGCAGTATCACAGACAAGTTTTGTATCTTTGATCATATGGGGAATTTTAAAATAACATGAAGGGAACATGGTCTTGGAAAGCAACATATGGAAGTACCTATTTCACTCCATTGACCATAGATTGCCTGACTCGAATTGCTGAAGCTGAGTGAGATAAATGTGACTATTAATTCAAAGGTGGGGGGTATGGTGGGTTGATACAAAGAGTATAAAAACAGACCAAAGGGCTTCCTGGAGTTCTTGTTATGGTTAAAAAAACAAAAACAAAAACAAACCAACCCCCAACCAACTAGGAGTCAATTTAAAATGCCAGCAGTAAAGAACCGATCACCACCCTTGATATGTCATTCCATTCCTTAATTACACACAATTAAAACCTGAACTTCAGCTCCACTCTGCAGCCATTAGATGCTTGCCTCGCAGACTGAAGCAAACATAATCAAAGGCTACATCCCCTAAGAACCCATATAACTGTGATTGTATCGCTGTTTGCCTTATCCTCAGTAGGCTATGTAGACAGAAGTCCTGGACCTTTCCCCTATAAATTGAAACCAAAGCCATTCTTCAAATTCTGAGTGGAAGTAATTTAATTCAAACTACATATTAAGTTATCATCTCATCTAATCTTGACCCTGAGATTTCAAAAGTGAAAGAATAGTAGGCATCAGCATGGGTGAAAGGACTTGTCCTCTTAGGATTTCTATCAGTTACTAGTGATAGAGTTACATGATGGACTTAAACTAGATGCCTAACCAAAGCTGGGGGAAAACGAATTTATATGGTATACAAAACCCACAAAATAATTCCCTAATAGATGAATTTAAAAATATGAGTGACTTCTCAGTCCCTTTCTTTTGTATTAAGCAAATGAAAAACAGGTTGCAGACTTTTAACAAATTAACACCCAAATTAAAATCCTCCAGGTTCAGAGAAAGCATGGGAAAATTCTGATTCAGAAAACTGCAGGCACCAAAATAATAATAAAAAATTGGCTGAGTTTCCACTCAGCCATAACCAGAGCATCTCCCCTGTTACAGCATAATGTTAAATATTCCATTTCCAGCCTTGGAGTGATTTGTTTTATATATATTTTGAATAATGTTGGTGTGCTGATAACCAAGTTTATAGATGGTTATAAAATCCTTCTGCTGAAGTTAATTTTCTTTTAATGTTACAAATAATAATAAAAAAGGACAGACTACTTCATAAATCACAAGATTCTTCCCTCTCATTTTCATGGAAAAAACCCAAGAAACAATTCAAATGATAGCCTCATGCCAGCTACACCTCCACTGGAAGAGGCATCTTTCACGATGAGATAGAAGTGTCATTTCAGTCACTGACAAAGCTTTTGCTCTGGTCTCTACAAAAGAACCTCTTATCTTATCACTGAACACAGCTGTAAGCTTTATAAATATATGCTGCAACTGCCCAGCTCCAACTCCTATTGTAAAAACCATCAATAGAAATTTGATATGCAAATCTCTGGACAGTTTCTTGTCCTTGGGCTAAGTATGGCAGCTTATCAGGAATTTAGTGATACTTAGAGATTACTTGCCAAGCAGTTCTTCATAACACGGATGAGGGGAACTCACATGCCCTATCACAGCTCTTGAATGTAAGGCTTGTTTAAGCATTTTGATGTGGAAAACTTTGGGGTTAGAAGGAGCGTAGGGATAAATATGAAGTCATAGCTGAAGGCTTCTATACAGAGGTAAAATTATATTCCATGTGCTTACTAGCCAGTCCAGAAGGATTGAAGGATTGCATTCATTTTGTGTACCCTTAGCTTTGGAGATTCATGTTGTTTGCCCTCTATAACCCTGCTTCTTTTCTGAAGTCTCTGCTCTCCCGGGGACAGTCCTTTGGAGATACAGCTTGCATCTTGTTTATGGAAGTATGATGAATTCCACCTTTGCAAGAAAACGCAAGCAGCCTGTGACTTTGCTCTACCCCCTTTTTGTTTTCCCTCCCTGTCCTAACACCTAAACATACCCCATCAGCCCAAACCCACAGATCTCTTTCTGCAGGGCTGATCTCCAGCCTCTTGCTCCTAATTTGTATATATAACCTTGATGACTCCATGCCAGGTGCAGAATCCAGCACTTGCTCTTGTTAAATTTCATACAGTTGCTGATTTTCCAGTTCTCTCCAGTCTTTCCAGATCTCGCTATCATCGAGGAAGTCCAGAGTTACTCCTCAGCAAACTTCATGTACATTCGGCTCCAGTGTCCAGATCATTGATAAAAATAATAGAGCATTGGACTTAAAATTGTGTAATTTCTCTTCTGACAAGGTGTTCCTCTCCTATTAATGGCTGCATCATTTCAAGTCCAAGGCATGACAATATCCTTGATAAACATACACGGATACACAAGCTTCAGTAGTGATTTGTAAGGAGATAGAAATTCCCATACGGAAAACCCAACTTTGATGATTTGAATCATGCATGATCTTACCCTGAATATTCAGCTGGCTGCTAACCTAATTTGCAGTGTGTCACAGAGCTGTCTTTTAGGGAGAATCAGCTAATTTCAGTTTAGCAATGGAAAAGCTGTGGATCTGAGCTGTGTAGTCACCTGTTTTCTCCATCTCATGTAGAGAAATAGGCATTTTCAGAGGGCTGGACATCCCACTAACTTGAAGACACTTTTCAAGCATGAGCTAAGTCTGCCTGTGCAGTGTTTATATATTTGTATGTTATGGAAGAATTTCAGTTACTTACAGGGAGTGATGCCTAATTTCCAGTGAAGAAAATATTTCCACTCTGCCTAACTTTAACTACCTAACTACAAAGCTTAGAAGGCTGGATTGCAGTTCTTTGGATGATGGTGTGGAATGCCAGTCTCTTCTGAACTGCCCTCTGAGGAAACCAAATTGCTTTTCTAGACACTCAGCATTATGGGGTCTGTCTCTTAGGTATCTTGGTTATACAGCAGCCAGGACTGTATTACTGGCCAAGCTTTATGGATGAAAAGCTTTTTGGGTGGTGACTGAAGATCAAGTGTTTTGTTCTTTTGAGCTTACTACAAGACAGGACTGGTTTCTCAGACATGCAGGAGAGCTTGCCATATAGCCTCTGCTATGGATAACCAGGTAAAAGTGGAAAGGAATCCAGCCCCATGCTGCACTACAGTTTGAAACACTTTGTAGTAACACCATGTGTCTAAACTGAACCTGGCAGACAAAGATACTGTGACTCCAGACTGCCATGGTGCTCCATAAAAACCCCCAAATATGTCATTTTGAGCAGAAGGCCTTTTTGTAGGTAGGAAGCCTGAGAGGGAACAGTTTTCCTAGGAAACATAATGTGCCATTTCTTTCCATCAAGAGTAAAACCTCTGCCACTGAGTACCATTGAAGTTGCACCTATAGTCAGTCTTGCAAGGCAAAAGGATTCACCTCTAACTTTGTCCTCCAACTCTCAAGACAGCATTGGGCAGTGAAGTCTTGCAATCTTCTGGCAGAAGCTGCAGTCTTGCAATCTCAGGAGCAGGCGGATGATTTTAGGGTACTAAGTAATGATTGCATCCAAATGGAGATAACAATAAATATGAAGACTGTGATAGGGAGGTCTGAAGCAAGTTGCATTATTTCAAACTGTTTAATTGGTTATGTTTACCTTTTATTTCAGCTCACACTATAAGGAGATGGAAATAGAGCACATCTAAAAAAGGATGTACTGTGAAGTACATCCTTTTTGCATGTGCATAACTCACACTTCTAAAGCAACCACTGTACCTAAAATAAAATCTTTTGAGGTTCCAAGTGCAGAAAGACACTGTGAGCTTCAAAAGCCATTACAGAACAGCCATATTGCAAAGAATGTAAAAACCAGATTTTGTGCCTCATTAATATTTTCCTGTTTTGGTTTTTTCCTGGCCTGCAGAGGGACTCCTGATGCATTTTGGACTTATTTCACTTTACATAACCAACTAAATATCCACTGCCATAGGGACATTTCCCTCAACCCATACGTGTGCCCCAACTTTCAGATTCTGAAGACAGCTGCATTCTAACCCACAAAATATTATTTCTTTGTTTGCAGAAAGTGGAACTGCTCCAGGTGGAGATGATGAAACAAACATCAGAAATGAATGGCTGTTTCTAAAGAGGAACTGTTTTACTGAAGAATTCTGCCTATTCCTACTCAATTTCAAACATGCAAAGTTCTGTGTTTAGAAAAAATATCAATTTAGGCACATGGTGTTACTAAAAAAGACATTTCTCAAAAATGATGAGTTTTTGAAAACAAGGACAGTTACCAAATTCTAGTAGACAGAGTATATGTACTAGCTCAATGTAATATTTAATCTGGATTTTATGGAAGGTGTACAGAGATTGGCTTAAATATAAGAACAGAAAAAAGATGAGACACCAGGAAGCTGTCCCTTTACGTCTGAGTTTCTTCTTTAAACAACACTATTGCTTTCAGATTGAGCTACATCTTCACCAGCTGAAATCTCTGTGTAAGCACACAAACCAGCTACAGAAGGTTGAGACCAAACAGTCTGGTCCATTATTCTCCAGTTATCTGCTCTGAAGATTTCTTGCACCATCTGTTGAAACATGTACAGACATCGAATCCTGTCCCGGGTCCTGTTTGAGATGCAGGCTGGTTCTACGCGGTAATTCTGTGCTACCTGCAGGCAGTAAATGAAACGGAACAGCTCTATGCTGGTATGAAATATCCCTGTGGTATCCAGTGCCATTTAGGCTTGGAATCCAAGTTTTGCTACATATAATACACTTCCACAGCCCAAGGGGCAGGAGGAGATTAATAAAGCAAAGATAGGCATATCAAAACTAAAGAATTTCCATACTAGAAATTCCCACATTGGTGATGCTCCCACCTGCAGTGAGCAGCCATTTGGTGTTCATCTTTGACTAGTCATAATCAAGACAATTTGTTGGCTAGTATATACAAATCTCTGATGGCCTGCAGAGCTGTAAAGGGCAGCTGTGTGCTCCTGAGTCACGTGAAACTTAAACAAAGACCAGTAAGGTCCAATAGCGATTAAAAATTCCCCTTAGACTTGATCCAGGAGTGATTATACAGGACAAAAGAGGGAAGCAGTCATCTCCTCCCCAAGTGCTTCTTCACTAATTATTTAGAAAAAGTAATCTTCAAAAAAAAAAAAAAGTAGTCTAATAAAACCACGCAAAAATAGCGGAACCAGGCTTAATCACAGATACAAGGCTGTCTTTGGAAGAAGCAAAATTGGTGACTCCAATCACACCAGGGAGATGGGCTGTCCTGGTCTGTCTCAATCTTTCATTTCCCAGGGGTTTTTCAAGACAGAGTAATGCTTTGCTTGTTTGTCTGAGCCTTGGCGTGCCCTTGGTTGGAGGGGACGCAGCGTCACTTCCCACAGACCTCCTCCGGAAGCGTCTTCAGTGGGGAATTGCACAGGATGGATGTGCACGCTGGCTCCTCTTCAGAGGAAGCAGGTCAAGTGCCAATGGCTCGCGTCACCCAGAGGCAAAGAAGCAGAGAGGGGCCTCCGGTATGGGTTCCAATAGCATTTATTGTCACAGGGTCCAGGGACCAGAAGAGCCCCAAAAAGCGCTGTGCACAGGATTTTATAGAGGGGTAAATTAGGGCGGAGGAAAGGAAAGGGACCAATGGGATACAAGCAAGGGGGAGGATACAACTTAACAGTAACCAATAGGGGAAACAGGGAGGCGGGAGTTATAACAAGGAGCCAATAAACAACCGAACAACAAAGAACTTTCTGGAACAGGGGGAGGTGGTTGGAGTCAGGGTGCCACCCAGGGGGATGCAGCTTATACCTCAATACCGCCCATTGACCCGCCCTCAGATTCGCTGCGCAGGGAAATCCACCCACTGGATGGCCTTGGTTTGATTGGCGTTTGATTGCCACAGCCCAGAAATGGGCTGGGCCACCCTAACAACAGAGCAAAAGGTATGTTCTCTGATGGACATACTAGCATCAGCTAAAGCTATGTTTAAGCACCTGGAACAGCCCAACATGCATGCTTTGATAACAAAAGCACTTCTTAATTTAGCAGTGAAACTTCTGTTTCTTCTCTAACTTTATTTGCACTGCAATCTAGTACTAGACACAGTCAAATCCTGAGCAGACTCTCTCCTTTGAACAATTAGGCATGAGAAGGAAGAAATTCATTTGACTATTTGTTTCACAATTCTTTTGCAGGAGTTAAAAAACACGAAAAACAAGGAGGAACCAAACAGTAGGTAAGACTGCCACTGTTTAACTCCCATGTCCTGGTGCTCCAGGGAGCCAACAGAATAACATAGTTAATACAGAACAAAAGTGATCATAACACTTACTTTTTCTCCAGGAGTAGGTAACAATAGATAAAATAAATAAATAAATAAATATTAACTGTCCAAAACCTCCTGTCTTCCTACCTTTCTGGAGATAATTTTATGTCTGTGATGTTGTGGCATGACCCATAGAAATCATGTAACTATAAATCTGGTCATCAATCTAAACAACATCTATTTGGTATTTCCCAGGAAGATCCTTGGACCTTAGAAACAGTTTTCCAGAGCTCCTTTACTCAGTTATGTTTGGAAGCACATGGATTAATTAGAATAAGATTATTTCATGCCTGAAACACCATCCTGATACACTACAGCAACTCTTGCAACACCCTTGTGATCTACGTATCAGCACACCTGCCATGCATTTACTTTTTGAGTGATTGCCTACAGTGAAGATGAAAAAGTTTCTGTAAATCTGTGCACTAAACCAAATACCTGTTATATGTACTAATGCACATGGCAGAATATCCCAGGTCCCTTCCATTAACATGTGTGCATGTGTGTGCTTGTACAGACACATAAATATTTATATAAAGGAATGTAAGAAGAATAAATAGTCTTTTGTTTTCTCTTTTCATTGTAATTTAGCACCGGCTATTTTAAGACAAACTAGAAATTAATCATCTAGCTCTGACACCATGGGAAATTCATGTCTTTGAGTGTGTACCCAAACTCACATACCTGTGATAAAACCCCAAATGCTCTTTGGGTTTATTTCTGTCATTTCCACACATTTTCTCACATCTCTGCCTCCCAGGCAGAGACAGAAATACAGGTAAGATTGTTGAAAAATGTAGGGACTACCTCTTTATATTTCCTCCTAAATGGGCCCTAGTTTGGCAAATGTCCTCACGACATTTCCAAAACTTTTGACAATTACATGATTCAGATCAGCATAAACATGTGCACTTTGAGGGAGGCATCTGCTTCAAAGCCCACCTAAACACAGTAGTTTTTCAAAGCTTAAGCATTTGCTGTTTGATGTTGTGAGATAGGTGCTATCTTTAAAAGTTGATGGAAGGCTTTGAACACAGGCCCCAGTGTCACACACAGAAGGAAAATACCACACAAAGACGGGGAAACAGGAATGCAGTCTCCAGGATACTGCCAGAATTTCTTCCACCCTCATTATCCCTTGTCAAGGTGTGCAGTGCCCAGTGCTGGGTGCCACACACTGTGAAGGTGAGGGTCCAAAAGGAGGCTGTCGAGGGGAAAAAACACTGGGAAAGTATAAGGCTGAATGAAAAGAAGATCCACAAGCAAAGCCTGCTGACGTAAATCAGATTGTTAAGTCCAAAAAGAGAAGACTGAAGAACAGGAACAGCTTGCTAAATCAGCATTGCTAATGTTAGTAAAGAATACTTAACCATCAGCTGGATAAACTGGCAGGAAACAGGTGCTGATGCACGGTATCACCCTCAGGTGAAGAAAGGACCAGATAACTTCCATCCTGGTGATTTTGTAACCATACTGACAGATCTCCACCTGTGTTGGTTCACAGTGTAGTTTCTTCTCTTGCCTTTTTTTCTTTTTTTCTTTTTCCATCAAATAAATATATAAGTCTGCAATGCAAAAAGGAGCAGCATCAACAGGATAGACTGAGAATGTGTGAATGAATGGTTCACCCCATAAAAAGAATTTTCTGAATAACTGGGATATATATAAAAAAAAATAAACAAAATAATATAAATATAGCCCAGGTAAGTATATTGAATATAAGGCTTCAAATGAAAGCAAGTAACAATCTATACTGCCAAATGAAATAAGTCCAGAGAGAGGGCCTGAGCCCTGATCATCCACAATCCTAAATTGTTTTCTTGCTCCTTGGGTTTCTTTTGGTTCTCTAATGGTCTCTCTCCAAGAGGAATCTGCTATGGAAAGAGCTGGCCCTAAACAGTATGGACCCTGAACAGTGTGGCAGTGTGTAACTGTGCCACAAGATTTTAATGATAAGGACAGTTCTGGCCTTTTTTCTTTCATCACTATTGACAGCTGCTGTGACCTTCTCACTTGTTTTGTGCATGACAAACAAATTCTTTTGAATGTTGTCATTTTCTTTTTTTAATTATTTTGAAAAGCTGGAAATAAAAGCCAATTCCAAATAAGTAGTTTCAGTTTTCAAATACATCTCCTCAAATTGGTTTACCCCAGTATTTCAGACTTAGGGATATATATGTAGATATATAGCTATATATATATAGATATAGATATCTATATATATATATATATGCACTGGTTTGTTTGTTTATTTCACTGTCAAACTCAAAAAAGGATAAAATTAATCACTAATTTACATAGTCCTTGTCTTCAAAGACCTTTCCTTCAAGAACCTGTGACAGCCTGCTTGTGGAAATGCAGAGCCTGTGTCTTCAAAATAACACATTACTCATGTTTTCCTCAAAGAATTTAAAGTGAAACTTAAATCAATAGCAGAGTTTGCTCATGCATGTGGGGCTCTGGGCCTCTCTAAGCTCACCTCTGACAAGTGGAAGTGGCTCATAGAGCCTGTAGGGTCTGTGCTCTGCAGTGTGAGATGCCCTACAAGGCCCTGAGCTGACACCACGCTGGCAATCTTTGATACAGAGAGCTATTTCCATTACTAGGCTGCCTGTTTTAAGTGTCTCTGGTATCTCTGCATCATGCTGAAGCCATTCCTCAGCCCCTTGCTGTCCTGTGTTTCGGGCTCTCCCACATCTATCCTGGGCAGCCCCTCTTGGCCTGCCTCAAAACTCCCCTTTCCTGTGGTAATTTCAGTTCTTTTCCTCCAGCCTTGGTAGGAATAACACCTTCTAGGCTGACTGAGGATAGCTGGGTGGGTGGATAGCTTCTCCCCTGGAGCAAAGATGGGAAAAAGAGAACAAAATCCTCCACAAACCCATGTGATTAATGCTGCCTTATCTATATAATAAATCACTTGTCCTTAGCTCTTTAAAAGTTAAATTATTTAAAAATAAACTTATATCCTCCTTTTATTTAACCCTTTGTATTCAGGCAAGCAATTCAAAGCTGAACAGAGGAAAAAACATACCATCTTTAAAGTAATTCCTGTTCACATCAAGATTTTTGAAATGTCAAGATTTTCCTTGCTGATTGTAACAAATGCTGTGAAATCATGTATAACAGCAGTTATCTTGCCCATCTTCTTTTTTTTATTATCAGACTTTCTGGTGTACTGATGCTGCAAATACCTAATCAGTTCATATCTTGCCCCATTTTTCATGAGCCTGAAAAGTGAGACACTTTCTCATCTCTTTCAAGTCAAGGCTAGAGCTTGAAATTGGTATTAATGGCTTCCAAAGGAAAGTGCATGCAAGCTCTGTGAAACTGGAAAACATCCCAATGGGGAACTGGAGGGAGAAACAAATGAGAAAATAAGGAAGAAGATAAAACATTCTTTAATGATATCCTGAAAAAGAAAGGAAAAATTCTGTCTCCTTGGGGGCATGGTCGTTTGGGGAAAATGTAAGCACAACTACAAACTCTTCCAGCAAACATCTTCTTTACTAGTATATGCTCTGAGATTGCTTTCAAGTTGGCTGCTTCCCAGGAGCTAAGCACTAAGTGAGTCCCCTTGATGTGCATGGATGTTTTGACAGGCGTGGGTGTTCCCAGGGGGAATCAGGCAGGACCCTCCAGGCAGCTGGGGCGACACTCTGGAACCACTGACTGCAGAGAGAGGGTTCTGGTTGTGCCCCAGCCAGGCTGAAGTCATCCATGGGCCACGTGGTGAACACAGGCACCTCACCCACACCTCAGTACCCCTTGTACACTGAAACTGAGAGGGTGCTCAGGAGCCTTTCATTTATTGACTTTGCTTCTGGAAAGAGGTGATGGGCTGATTCAGTACATCAGGTCGTGTGTTTTTCTGTTCACAGGGGGTGTTAGATTAGATACAGGGTGGAGCTCAGACCTGTGAAGCTTTGGTGGGTGAGTTAATATGCAATAACACTGCTCTAGTGATTTTTGGGCACCAAAGGAAGGAAAGAAAAAAGAAATCTTTGCAGCAGAGCATCTCTCAGAGGCTCCTTATGAAAACAGGCCATCTGGCTTCACTGCGGTGCATTTGTTAACTCTCCAGCCTACTACTGTTCCCCTGCTGGGTGACACATGCTGAATCTGTCACACAACTAGGACAAAATTATAAATAAACAATGCTGCATTCAAATAAAACAGAACTTTCCTGCAATAGGCTTACAGGAAGAAAAACGAAGTCAAGAGGCAAATCCTTGTTCTTTTGTGTGCAGAATAGTAGGTCCCTTGTTCAGCGCTGAAAAGGATATGTGGATCTCTCCCTGGAGGAAGGTGCCTTTTGTTGAGTGCTGCTCCACATAAGTGTTGCAGATGCAGACCCAAAGGCATTATTGACAGCAACCACTTGGGCTTTTTGGGATCTCAGCCACTGTCATGGGCCTGTTTTGCACTTCACTGGCATGTGGTGAGAAACAGCTTGTAGTGCTCCAGGATTTAAGAGAAATGAAGGCACTGGGGAAGCAGAGAGGTGAAGTCTAATACCAAGTTAGTAGGAAGAATGGGAAGGACAGCTGGAAATTCCAGAAAAGCAGCTGGAGTGTGAGATTGCACTTGCATCATTGTTTGTGGGGATTTTGTATGCTAAGATACTGAGCAATCCTCTCCTTTTCTCTTAAATAATCAGAGATCTTCTCCAGCATGGAGAGACTTGTGGATATGATAAACCCATCTGAACTGCAAAATCCGTGTAAGCCAAGGTGCAACATAAATATTAGAACCTCTCTACTCTCGGTCATGGCCCCGTTCAGAAAGCAAGCTGAAGAAAACTTACATGCCAGGTCCCTGGCAGTCAATTCCATCCATAAGCCAGGCTTTGTATGCCTGTGGACTGTATAGCAGTGTAATGATAGTTCATACTGACACCTGGGAAAGACAGAGGAAGCTTTCCATAGGCTTTGGAGTTAAAAGCCCATGTTAACATTGGCTGCAAGCCACCATTCTCTGTAAGCAAAAGCTTTCTCTAGGCTGAAAAGGTAACAGGCCACGCTAACTGGGATATTCTTCTATTTTTTTTCATTCCTTAAGTCTCTATCATTCAATGCCTGAACAAATAATATTGTGAAATGGTGCAAAATTGTTGCAAGCTAGATTTCCCAGTGGAGGTGGCACATTTGCACAGGCTGCAAGTGTCCAAAGGCCAAAAGCTGGGTTGTTAAAAGATTAAAGACTTCTTCTATTTCAATCTTCAAAGAACAAACACCCAATTGGTCTGGTTTTGTCCAGTTCAGTGTTCTGCAGCTTATTTGAAGTCATAGTATACCAGTGGAATTGCTTTGGATTCACATTCATGGGAGTAAGAGATAATCTGGGCTCACGGGGGTGAACAGATGTGACCTGAGGCATAATTAGGGTCAGGGTATGTGTGAGTGTGGATGTGTATGCACAAAACACATGGCTAGGAATCCTCTCCTCCACACACACAGCTCCCCAGAGGTGGCACACTCACAAAAGGCTGTTTCAGTTGTTTAAAAATAGAGAATTAGGAAGAAAGCTGTAGGAGCTACTGAGACTGCTGTGCCATCCCATGAAAAATCCCAGCTGCTTTCAGAGCAGTGTGCCATCAAAAGGGATGGCCTGCTACTCTACCCAGTACTGGCTCCAGGTTTCTGCCCACTAAAGCTGATCACAAGGTCACAGAGAAAATGGAAAGGTCATGATTTTACTAGCAGTCCTGGGAAAGTCAGGGGAGAGAGGCAGGACTGGCACTATGGGTGACAGAAGGGACTTTGATGAACACAAGACTGTTGTAGGATGTCACCCTTATTTTGACCTCTTTTAGACCCATTTGTTTCAGGAGAAACTCCCACAGGGTCACTGGAGTGACACATTCATGCAATCTTCCCAGAAAACCCTGGCAGGGTTAACCCATGCCCAAGCACCAACAGCACACCCATGCCCAAGTTTCAGATGAACATTTTTTAATACTAGCCACTCTTCAAAATTTCTGTAGAATTCAGACTTGGGAACATCACAAGCTCCCTTCCATGCTGAACATCTCCAAAGACCATAATAAAAAATCTGGTAAGGTGTGTACATCTCCCCATTGTCTACATTAGGCATTCTGCATCCAGCTCTGGGGTCCCCAGCACAGGTAGGACATAGATGTGTTGTGGTGAACCCAAAGCAGGGCCATCAGGTTGGTTAGAAGGATGGAACACCGCTCCTATGAGGAAAGGCTGAGAGAATTGTGTTTGTTCAGCCCGGAAAAGAGGCGGCTTTGGTGTGACCTAGTTATGACCTTCCAGTACCTGAAGTAGGTCTACAATGAGGCTGGAGAGGGGCATTTTACAGGAACATGTAGGGACAGGAGAGGGGGGAATGGGTTCAAACTGAGAGTAGGTTTAGATTAGATATTGGGAAAAAAATTCTACAATGTGAGTGTGGTGAGGCACTGGCACAGGTTGCCCAGAGAAGTCGTAGATGCCCCATTCCTGGAAGTGTTCAAGGCCAAGTTGGATGGGGCTCTGAACATCCTGATCTAGTGAAAGGTGTCCCTTCCCATGGCAGGGGGGTGGAATGAGGTGATCTTTAAGGAAATGCTCAGACCTGCAGGTAATGAGGCACATTGATAGGGAACAAGTTGCTTGTCTCTGGGAAACAAAGCAGAGTGGGCAAAGGGGAGCCTGGGCAGGAGCAGAAATGGAGCATGAAGCCTACAGTACAGGACAATAAATACATTTTAACTTTAACCAGATACTGATAAAAAAAAAAATATTCTGCTCCACTTTAAGCACACAGAAGAGTCTTGCAAAAGGCAAGAATGACCATGCTCTTCCACAACGTGACAATCAAATGGCTCATTCTGCACTTGGGTACCTCCACAGCCACCATCAGGTCCTAGAGAAACGGTATAGTTCTTTTGGACTGGTGTGCTCACATACCAAAAAGGGGTTTCAATACAACCCTTTGAACCATGATTTACTTGTCACTTGGGCCAACAAGGATTTACCCCACCGAGTCCTTGAGACTCTCCCTGCTAATAGGAGCAACATTTGAGCACAGCACTGAGCAAAAGCTCAGATCCAGCAAAGCGTGTTCAGGGATGTATGTACACAAACCCACGCTCTGATTGGGGCTCCTTGTGTGCCTCCTGCTGCTGCCAGGGAGTGTCCCTGACAGGAATTCACTTGGTTTTCCCACAAGGAGCCAGGACTCAAACTTCCCCTGAACTGTTGTGAGTGTGGCAGCACTCGCTCCCCTCTTGCATACCAGACAAGCCAGGCAGCAGCTCCTGTCAGTGCTGGAGTTTTATTTCTTTACCACACCAGAGGCTCCTTGCTTGCAGCCTGGCTGCCAAGAGCCAAGGCTGCTTTCCATTATTCAGGTCAGAGTTCGCTCTCTGGTCTGTGGGGAATCAGACTCCAGGATCAAACACTTCTCTCTGTTTGGCATTGCTCCAACAGACATGCAAGAGAGTTTTGTTTGTGCAGAGACAGATTTGTCCCTGGGTTTCCCCAGGGAAAGCTGCACAGCATTCTCTGGAAACCATGAGCAACGGGCATTCTTGTTGGAGTGAATTACATTTGCCAGATTTAATTTACTCAAATAAGAAACATATTCATCCATTTCCCACTCTACATTGTTTATAAAACCAGTGGCGCAGCATCTCCAGAAAGTTGTGAGCCAACTGCTGCACATGACCTGCTCTGGGATTCAGGCTGCAACAGGAAACTGGGCTTGGAGCAAGAATTCTCTCTTAAATGAACTTTTGTAACTGGATCTACATTGTGAAATATTTGGATATTGAGCAATGGAAGAATGTGGAACATAAAGAATATCAACTTCTTCCTTTGAGCATTAGCAAGCTTCAGCAAGCAGGCTGGATTCTGCTGTGGTACAGGGCGCACAAGGAGGCTGGTGAGGAAGCAGAGCTTGTTGGGGTACCTTTGTCACATGCTGGTTAGGTTGCACTCCTTGCGTCCTGGTAGCTATTCCTCTAGTTATTATTGTGGGTGAAGCATTTGCAAATGAAAATTGATAACAGTGCCTTTTGCTCCTCAAGTCTCCATGACAATACATTCTTTCCTGCCTATGATTTTGCTAGGAAGTAGGATCTGACAGCTCAGAGGGTGGGTTTGTGTCATCCACCACATCTGGACATTCTGCTCAGAGAAATCTAATTTAACCAGGGATTACTTGAATGTCCTACTGAGCCCTACTAGGATTTGACTTGCAGGCAAAGAAAAGAGGGCATGCTCTTTATTGGCTCTAATTCAGTAATGGCCCAAAGCTGCAGGGAGTCAGCTCAGACCTCAACAAAATATACTGCTGCTTCACCAAAGCGAGCAGAAGAACACCATGCCCTTCTGGAAGCAATTCTGAGCCAGAAGCTCAATACAATAAAGAAAGCCTTTTTTTTTTTTTTCAAGTAGCATCCATAAACTTTTTTTTACAAATGTTGCAGATTTTTGAATTATACAAATTATACCTATCAACAGTAACTTTGATCTGTTCAAGGGTGGCTTGACAAGAAAAGCCTCAAGCAAGAGTGGGATGCTGCACTGCTTGGAAGTAGAGACTGAGTTAAAAAAAATCTCTTCAGCCAGGCTCAGTGCCACAGCTTGAAACCAGTCATGAGTTTTATGGTCATCACAGAGCTGCAGTGACATCTTTAAATAGTGCACTGACCTTCAGGATGGTCTTCCCAAGGATGCCTCCCCCTTATCCTCCATCCCCTGTGATGGTCTGCGTGGTCACTCTGGCCCACAAGTCTGTCCACTTCACCCTCACTATCCCTAAGGAGTAGTAGGTCAGCAACGATGAAGAGAATGTGGCTGTGTTACTGTGCAGCTGTAATTCAGTGAGCTCTGAGGACACTGACATGTAAACTGGGCAGCACAGATCCCACTGAAGACATGCCACCCCAGAGGTGCCCTGGATCCCATGAGGGTTATGGCTCTCCTGAAGCGCCTTTGTGATTAATCCATTGGGTTTGCCATTATGAGCTAAGTGGACGCTGGTGTGGGCACACCACTGAGCCAGAGCCCCAGGTTATATGTCCACAATATGTGTAGGTAAGAAGAATGCTTAAATGTAAATCATTACCTCAAACAAACCTGGGAGCAAACTGATCATGATTCTTCACTGATTCACTTCATACTGACTCACCCAGGCTCAAGATTAACAAAGAACTCAATCCATTGCTTTTCTTGCATCTGAGCCTCAAGGAACTCTAATCCCAAAGAGCTTGTGTCCAAATGTGCCATAAGAGACAGAGGTGAGGACACATTAGCAGCGAACCCTAGAGATGGATCCAGTGAGCAATGGCCTCAGCAGTTGCCCAGCCTGTCTCTGAGACACTGCAGTGCAGAGTGTGAAGGAGCAGTAAGTGCAAGTTTGCAGATACATGGGGAGAAATCCTTCTCAGCCAAGAGGCAGCATGAAAATCCATGGCTGGGCTCTTTGTGGAGACGTGCATAGGTGAGAATGTGCAGATGCTGACCATCAAACCTGAAGTGGATGCAACTCTCTCATGCCTGAAATTAGGCAGCGGCTGAAAAGCTTTGGCAAGGCAGTGGCCTACAGCTGTACAAATTGGAGGCAGAAATCTCATTGAGATCTCACAACATTTTCGCTTCCAACTTCCAAGCATACTTATTCTCATCTCTTCATTCAACTCGTTCTCACAGAGTTGAGGGGTGGCACTGACTTAGGTTCTCCCATCTCCACTGACCATGGATTTGCCTCTGTCGAAGCACTCTGCTCTGAGCCAGCAAAACACTTCTGCATGTTTATTTTTAAACAGGTGAGCAGTCCCATTACCTCTGTGACTCTTGTATGATAAATTCTTAAATGGATCTACTGTTACCACAGTTATCTCTATTACTTTTCATCTTATTTATTTTCCCATCAGTTCCTGGCCTTTTCCCCTAACCCTCTCAGTTTTCTGATAATATATGTACTTTTAAGTGTTACATCTTTTTGCTTCTCCAAGCTTGTATGTGCATAGACCTTTAACTCACAGTGAAAGGGCATCAAATAATTAACCAGTATTGCAGTATCGCTTCCTTCTTTCTTGTTAAGGGAAGACAGATCTCTGTTTCATAAACCTATACCATCGTTATGGTACTCCAGAATGTACTCATTAAGAAGAATTATACAGACAATTAAAGACTGTCATTTAATTTCTCCTTTTTATTCATGGTTAGGAATATGAATGAACTAAACATGTAAGTTAATAACACGTTTTTGTATGGATGTTTTGTCTGGCATATTTTGCCAGACAGCTTCCCTGTTGCAAGAAACACTGAAATTAATTATCTTATTTTCCTCATTAATTATCACAGATGAATAATTTCTAGATATTTAACAGATCTGGTATGGATAGAGCAGCTAAATTTCATACCCAGCATGACAATACTCAACAGAGATATTGTTTGGTAGGAGGAGTTTTTGTTTGTACATTCAGCCTTGCCTCCACTGATCTAAAATTAGATCTTCTCTGGACTTCAGTGTTGTATAAAACCTGGGCTGAAAATAGGAGCCAGTGTCTCTTTGGTATTTGGTGATCACCCTTGAGCCAGGTTTTCTGATAACATGTTGAAATTCCTATCACAGACTAAGATGCCCATATCCATCCCTCTCTGCCATTTTACCCCTAATCCTGATCTGTGCCTGATGCCTCCCAGGTCTCTGAATGCATAAAAAGCACTGACTTTGCAGGTCACTACTCCAGAATATTCTTCTTCCACGTACTTACTCAGCTGACTTGCAATCTTGCTGCTGTCTCCAATTGCAAGCCTGAAGTTTGTAAACTTGTGTGTTGCAGCATGCAAAGAAATTTCCTTCCTCCCCCTCCCCCCCTGCCATTTGTCAGGTGCCCACATGTGTCCACTAGAAGAACTGAAAGAATAGGTTTGCTTACAACACCAAATAGTCAGACCTGCTCCATACGAGAGTAACAGTGGGATGGTTTTGTGACCATTAGTCCAGGCATGGAGGACAACAGACTGGCTACGAACAGGAGGCAAGTGGCCAGAAAAGTGGCCAGAAAAGTGGTTGCTGGAGTCCAGACTGGTGGAAAGCTCTGTAGTTTGGCCATATATCAAGTATACACACTTTGTGGATCAGAAATAGAAGTGACAGTAATAAATTCCCTAACAACATTGTGCATCAAGTCTGATGGCTGTTTTCCTTGGGGTTTTTAAATTTATTTTAAAATAAGTCTTCATTTCCTTGCCAGAGCAATGCCATTTTTTTGTTCTATAAGATTTCAGTTTCTTTTAGGAAGTACTGTGAAGATGAATGATGGGATCCCTGGTGTGTGGATTCTGTGGCATTATATTTTACAGCTAATGACCAGATCAGTTTCTACACTGATTTCATTATTTACTCTTACTATTACTATTTACTCCCTAGCCGTACTATATGAAGCAGGCATCCAGGGTCAAGAAGTGCCAGTTGGAGAGGGTAATAAGTGCCTTTCTCAGCCCACTCATTAAATTTACCCTTTTAAAATTGCTTATGGATAGTTTTTAAAGGAGCACCCAGCGAGAGGTCTGGGATAGATGGTTTTAAGCACTGTATTTGCTCATTCAGTGCTTTCTGCCTGGACTCAGCTGTGTTGAGAAGCAGCAGAGGTGACTCAGAGGTTTGAACATGGCTTGTAATTTCAGTTCACACAACCCACAGGCACATGACTTTTTTTTCCACATTATTACTGAGTTATGCTACAGCGAATCTTAATGACCCACAATGAACTGCTTCCCTACACCAAGCAAGGAAAACCACTGTCCACAAATTCCCCATTTTCTTTCTCTTGCCTCTATTAAAATAGTTAATCATGTGGGGGAAAAGCACACACAGGCTTGCTTTGAGGTCACAGTGAAATGATACATCACAAAGGCCATAAAAACACTATAAATATGAAAGTACCAGTAGCATTAAAAAAACCCAAAAAACAACTCTCTAGAAAATAAAGCAGAGAAGAAGTGAGAACCTCCACTGACATACAGTATTAGTACTTGCCAGAGGAGGGATTTCAGCAGGGAGCACAAGGGCTGTGCAGGAGGGATTTTGGTGGTCAGGAGGCAAGCTGCAGGTGATACTGGAGAGATGGAAAGCCTTTGCCCCAACTCATGTTGAGAGAAGGCATGCTGCAGCCTCAGCAGGGCTGGCACGGCTCCTGGCATCCTCCACCAAATGGTGGGTGTCAGTGCGAGTGATGGCTGTGCATGTCGCGTGTCACCCAGGAGGGTCCCGAAGGACATAACCACGAAAGCTGTTGACTGATGCTCACATTATTTCTCACCTTAACATCTCCATGCACTGGTAAGCCAACTTTTCTGCTAGGCTAGCAGAGAATTGCAGCACCCAGGCTTAGTGAGCACAAGTGCCCATTGTTGTTGAAGTAGGTCAGGGAAAAGCAAGCTGCCAGGTTGGACACGCTGTGCCAGTGCAGGGGAAATCTGTTCCTCTCCCAGCTCCTGCTGTTCCCAGGAAAGGCACAGAGGACACTAACAAGTCATCTTCTGACAGTGCTGTGCTGCTGCCAAATGATCTTCCTCCACAAGCACAGGCAAGGTCAGAAAAGGGAGTGAAGGTGCTTGCCTGAAGCAGAGGCGGTCACCGCCTCTGACCTGGGGCTTCTCAAAGAGGACCCCGAGACTGGGGGATTGACACTGCACTGTGCAGTGGGGAAGGATTTGTCCACGTGCCTGCAATCAGAGCCATGTTCACCTCCCAGTCATGGGGCAGCGGGGCCCTGCTGTCCCTGTCTGCCCAACGAGTTCTGCCACTCCACACAGCTCTGGCTTGGAGTCTGTCTGCATTATCACCGCAAGGGAATTGGACTGGACAGTCTGCAAAACAATAAAAAACATGGTACACCACTGCAGTGACAATGCATTCAAGTGCCCACACTCAGACGAGAAAATATTTTGTTTGCTGATGGAAATAGCACTTTCTTCTGTACTCTAAGCCTGTCTCACATAATTCAGAGGTTAAGATGGGAATAATCCAGGGGACTGGTATAACCTAATACTACCAGAGCCAGAGATAGAATTTCATGCATGGAAAAGAAAATTGATTCTATCTAAATATATTTCTTCTTATAAACCTGGTTCTTCTCTAGTAGGCCTCGAGGAAAGCAGGAATAATATTAGAGCAAATCTCTCTATTGCAGCTGCTGACTTGAGATGCTAGGTCAGAAATATTTAGTAAGATAGCCTTTAAAGTATGAAAGTGCACAGCAGCTTAAAAACATATATAATAAGTAACAGGACAGGATATTTGCAATAATTTTTTTATTACATCATTTTTCATCATTTGCTCTAATTGAGTTTTGCAGTTTTGATCATGTCTGCTTTCTAATTTTCTCCCTCTAGTCCATCAAGAAAAAAGGATGATATGGTAACGAGAATAAAATTAAGATTCTGTGGCTATGTAAATAGCTGGAAATTAGCATGGACTAAGTTACAAATAAATACAAATATGAATGATTTACAGGAAGGAGAAAATGTGCTCATAATGCAAACTGCAGCAAAATTTCTGATCATAGTATAAGCCTGGAGTGTTAAATCCCTGGCGTGGAATAGGCAACAAAGTTCTCTCTGTGAAAAGAATTTTAATTGAAGAAATACAGAAGCAGAGGAGAAACTACTGATGAAATGACAATGCGTCCCCAAAGGAACGTCTACTGGGGATAAACTAAAAGGAGTTAACTGTTTGGATGGAATCCAAGTAAACTTTATGTTTGATATTACTTGTCTCTTTTTGCACCAGGGAAAAAAAAATACAACCAGAGTTTTTTACCTTATTAATGGAAATCAATTAGAAACAGTCCAAAAATCAAATAGAAGCCAAGTGAAATGCAGAGCTGACTAGAAGCTCTGAAGGAAATGTTCTTTGTTTTAACTAGGCTATTAGAAAACAAAATATAGAAGCAGTAAGAGCTTCAAAGAAATGCAGTGGACCAGGTCCAAATCCCAGCAACACACTGGTCTGGAAAAAGTTCACTGGACCGTGTAATTTATTTAACACTTTCAATTCCTAGAAGTGCGCCAGTTATAAAACGTACAGCATATATTAAAAACCACATTGCACTTCCTTGAAATTTATGAATGGTTACTAAATTTGAGCTCCTATTTTCCATTTAAAAACCACTTAGTATAACCAGAAGCTAAATAGTTTGGGTTACTCAAAGCAGGGGAATGCAAACAAAAGAAATCTTGGGCGCTGAAAGATTAAGAATGGCTATTGAAAAAAAGGTTACTCATAGAATTTTATGTTTAATTTTGCTAGATATTTCTTTGTTTCTTGTAAATGCAAGTTTTGTCCTAGTTTTAAGGGTAAGATGCTGAAGTTAAGGTACAATCCCTCTGCAAGACAGACCTAGTGTCACTCTATGTCCCATACTGTGTCAGAGCCAGCTTCATTAAGCCAACTACCACTGTGAATCCTGAGATGGGGGTGTGAAAAGGAGGGAAGAAATGCTTCAGCTTTCCTGCCAAGGTGTCTAAAGGCAATAGAGAAGAAGTCTTCTTCTCTCCCATTCCTCAGTGACTTTTCCTGCTTCCCTCCTGTTGCATCCCCTGCACCTGCAGGAAGGTGGCTTCTAGTATCTCAAGGCTCAAAGCTGTATCCCCTTAGGAAGGAAATCAAGAGCCAATTCTCAATCAGTGTAAACTGGCTTAGGTGCACTGGCTTCACTGGGTTTACACAAACTAAACCAACACACTGCAGAGGATACAGAGCATTTCAAATCCTTTAAAAACATTTTGAAAAGGTAGCAAACTTACAGACATGTGGTATGTGTGAAGAGGGTGAAATCTGAGGATGAAGATGACTCAATGGGAAAACAGCCCACAGAGCAGTGGAGTCAGGAAACATACCTTGTGCATACACACAGGGATGTACCCACACATCCACACATCTGTCTTCTGTGTTACTGATAGAACCACGTCTGCTTTGAGCTCAGGCTGGGATATGAGCTCAAGTGACCTTAATTCCCCTCAAAGGGAGAAAACTTTGTACCATGATCCAGAAATCAGCCAGAACCTGATGCACTGGGCTTTACTCAGCAACCTGGAAAGCTGTGACTGGCTCTCAGGGCCCCACCAATGGCCAGCAGGACAGAGGAAAGGGGAAACTTGCACTGCCTGCAGATGAACAGGAGTCTTTCCTCTCTATTGCTGCCAAGCCAGCATTTTTTCATCAACATCCAATTAGCGCCAGAAATTCCTTAAAAGAAAAAAAAGCTCTTTGGAGCAGAGTCCTTTTGTGTATCATCCCAGAGCACAAAGGGGCCCCTAGCTCTCAGGAGGGCCTCCTAGGTACTGACTCAGTATCACAACTGCAATAATGAAAATAATTTATAGTATTATTTTTGTAGGTAAGGATTTTCCCTGTCTTTCTCTCCCTCTGGAACTTGCCAGTTTAGAGGAGAAGACAATGGCTTCTTCATTACTGCTGGAAAGGCAGAAAAAGAGAAAAGATTTTTGTTGTTGTTGTTATTGGAGGAGATACCAAAGAAATGAAAAAGTGTGTATATTCCCTTTCTGTAGCTGTGAGCATCTCAAAGGCAAGACAGGAGCTTGGAGAATACACAGAGATGTAAAATCCAGGCTCAGCTTTAGCCTCTCTGCTGTGCAGAGACAAAGCACCAGTCAAAATATCTGTGTCAGTGAGTGTTTGCATGTACAGGTGAAAGCAAGAGAGATAAGAAGATGCAGGGAAATAGAAAAAGAGAGAGGGAGAAAACGGATGGCTACTAGGGAGGGACTAGAAAAGGGAAAAAGAGATATATTTAGTCACAATAAATTTTGTTATAACTGGTGAAAATATTTCACTTATAGAACTTTCGTTGAAAAATGATATTAAAACTGATGTTTAGAAAAGAGGAATTTCAGTATTTACCTTCTTTTTAATGCAGCCTAAACACTCAATTCTATCTTGGAATTTACTCCTGTCACAGAGTAGAAAGCAGGAAAAAATCTAACAGATAATGAAGTGAAGGAGAAAAGAAGCTGTAACATAAATAAAGCAGGGAAATTCAAATCTGAAAATTTTGATAATTCTTGTTTCTGACAAAATGTATATATCATTGAGCAAAAAAAGTGTTCCTGTTAAAAACTAACATTACTCTCAATTATTCTGAATGGTGCCAGGCTCATTTTTCAATGACATCTTGTTATTATTATATATTACATTCATTACAGGAGAGCCCAGAGGTTCTCAAGCTTCTGTCATGCTGAGTAAGTACAATATTTAGGAAAGATTATCCTCATCTTAAAGAACTGACAAGTTAACTAGGGACTGGATGCAGCAAGCAGGATAAGAACATAAGAGAAGATGGAGAGGAGGAATAAGGAAAGGGACCATGGTGAGGACATCAGTAGCCCAGCTGGAGGGATTTACCACATATTTCACAAGCACCTTCTCCTTTGACTTGTACACAAACAAGCCATGGGCTCTGGTGTGTCCCCCAGAAGTCACCTTCTCCATGATCAGTGAGTACAGCGGGACTGAAAAGGCAGCTGAGGGTGGCTGGCTCCCTATTGATACAAGCAGTGTGGTGGAGCCCCACCGAATGACACACAAGTCACTGCCAGGACACAGGTCAACTCTAAAGCAATCACACGCTGGAGAAAGGCAGGAGAACGGATTAAGCAGATACACAGCATACTTTCTCATTACACGACTATCTTTCCAAAGCATCCAATGAAATGAGAAATGCAGCTAACTGTAGGCACAAGAGCAACACATCTAGGGCCCCAAGAATTTTGGGATTTCCCTCCATTAGCCACAGCCTCCTGCCTCCCTGCTCACTCATGCCTGTCACTTACATTAGAAGCACAGTTGCCATGGACAGAAGGGCTTTTATGTCTGTCAGCACAGCTGTGCCAAGTTCTCACTTGGTCTGTGGTAGGTGGTCAAGTGGCCCCAACACAGAGACTTTTGCTCTGATTCCCCTATATAACTGTGCATGGGGTGAGGAAGAGAGACTCAGTTTCCCCATCTACACTGGGCTTTTTTTTTTTATCCAAAAGTTCGCAAACCGAGACCCTCCTTTCGTGCCCATTTTTGCTGTATTGACCTCAGAAGTGTCATCTATTGAGTATGAAGCTGCTACTCATTTCTCCTTGAGGATGGGGTCATGCTGTACTTGTTCATAGAAATCCATGCCTGCTCCTCACTCCAAGTGTCATGAAAGGGTGAGGACTCTTCTTTCTTCAGCCTTTGACAGCAGTGCACCTGTACCAGCAAGGCACTACCATGCCTGTGCCTTGTGCATGTCAGGGAGCATCTTCTCATGCACTGAGACAAAAGAAGTGGGAGGTCTCATCAACATTTACCAGCACTGAACGTTTGCTATCTCCCTACACTCCCTATGGGTAAAGGACAACCACTGCTGGCTACTTTGAAAGCAATACTTTGTCTGATAACTAGAAAAAACTGCAGCTGCATACAGTGACAGCACTGATATCCTCTGTTCAGAGACAGCTCTTTTACAGAAGGGAAATTCTATCATTTACTGCTCTGGGCTATTTTCATGAAAATATCTGCTAAGAAACTTTCCACTGTGAGTAAAAGGTCTAGAAAATGTCTCCCCAACCTCCATTATTTTTATTAAAGTATGCTGACACATGCTCTTGTGACTTTCCCAAGACTTGAGAAAGACAAAATTAAATTTAAAAAGTATAGCAATTTAACATCTTTTTTTTTTTTTAAACAATGACTCAGAGTATGTGTGAAAGAAAACATTTAATGGCATTTGTCTGAGATTTCCCATGGTTGGTAAAACTCCCCCAGTAACAACTGCTTAGAGTATCACTGGCCAGAAACTTTAGTATTAGAAGATTTATGTCTTTTCTATTACCTGCAGCAATAAACTGCCTTAAAAAAATCCTCTTGTTCCCTAACTACAAGTTGAATTTCAATAAATGTATGTAATATAGCCACAGGAAAGCACAAGGAAGAGTTGTGTGCAGTCTTAAAATTTTACATGCAGTTCTCATTGCCTCAGAAGTTTGATCCGATATTGTCCAATCTTAATGTATCTGTAGTCCCTGGGCTAGAAAAGCAAAATACACCTGAGTCAAAACCTTCTGCTGTAGTCAAATTAAAGGCATAAAAAATTGGAATGACAAGTGGGAGAACTAAAATGGGCTTGTGGCCTTCAAATTCTCTGGTCGGCGAGTAATAGGGGAACCTTGGCCTAAACTCAAACAGCTTCAGGGTTGTCATAAATTGGAAGAAGGATCTTTGGGATACACTGACATAGCTGGCATATTTCTAATTTCTTAAGCCTTGCTCATGAGATTATACAACCTTGTTGCATAACAACCCCTGTCTACTATATCAGGTGAATTTGCTGCTCCAAAGAGAAGATGATTCAGTGGCTTTCTGCTCCCTTTATACCTGCAGTCTAGTATAAAGCAACCCAAGGGAACTGGACTTTTACTGCCCAGTGCCTGAGTGCTATTAAATTAGCTGCATCTGCCCATTAAACTCCCAACCTCACCTGTGGCAATTCCTCACCTTTGAAAGGTTACTATTATTCTCATCATTATCTGTATCCTGGTAGAGGCTGAATAGCCACACAACTTTAGCATTTTTTTAATAGACATCAATCTTTAGTGTGTAACAGAGAGCCCTTCCAAGTTGCTTCAAAGAGTCAATGAAGGCCCACTTGCAGGCACAGTCCTACTGATACCTTCTGTGAGTCTGTGGTGATTAAGTAAGAGAAGGATATGTGTGTCCATCATCAGTACTTCAGAGGTGCGGGTTGTGCACTGTCTCACTTCTTTCTCTCTTCCTCCTACACTGGCATGTTCCTACAGAGCATATTCTCAGTAAAACTCAGTAAAACTTGGTGAGAGGCTCCCAACCTGTGGTCTCTGCTGAGGGGTTATCAGTTGGTCTGTGAAATTGATGTTCCACAAAAATATTTTAAACTTATGAACTCCCTATAGCTTCAGGGGTGGTCTGGGAAAAAGAAGGTTGAAATGGTTTGAGCTGTTTGAGAACCAGTGGTTTAGGCAAAAAACTCCCACTGGCATCAGAACTGGCTGTGGTTAGGAGCTAAGCACAAGTACAGCCATGCACAAAGGTCCTGCAAAAGCACACAGCTTTTATTTTGTTGAGGCTCATCATTATCCTGCTACCAAAATGGTGATCACGGTCCTGCCATGCATCATGCAAACAGTATACACGCAGTGTCAGCAGACAATTCTGTGTATTTCCAGTCACAGCTTTTCTGAGGATTTGGCTGTGTCAGAGGTGGCACTGAAGTCCACAGGACAAGCAAATGAACCACTTTTCATGCTGAATACTATGGTAAACCATAGTGTCTGTGATCACTCTTCTTCCAAAAGCGAACATGCAAAGAGTCGTCTGTGTTTGCGGACAAGGCTCCTTCACTTCACCATCTGCAGCATCACATCCATCTTGGCAATAATAAGTTGGCAATGACTGGCAGCAGAAGGTGCTTATGGCATCACTGGACAGCATTTCACCAGCTCCTGGGGAGCAGGATAGCAGTGGTTGAAAGAGAATTGATACTGAAGGTAACATTTGGCATTTCAGGACTAGCTTTTTACTGGTGGACATGAGATAGTCAATGTTGACCTCTAGTATGGAGATAGTCCAGCATTCCCCTTTCAGAAAATGTGGTGTTGTGTGTCAGACTCCACAAGTGCAGGTAAATCCTGACTTCTAATGGCTGCTGTTACACATAGCACTTTCAAAAGGATTTATTGACAACCCAGCAGGTTCCTCACTGGATTTTCAAAGGATTTCATGACATCTTTTCTCCTTGATTCACACATACATCTGGTATTTCTTTGGCCAAAGAAAGATAAATTTGGCACAGTTTTGACCAACCTACTTTAATTTTGCAAGTAATAAGAGCTCATGCATTAAACCACAGGTTTGGTCCCTGCTGGCTGAATCTTCATGACACATGGCCTTGAATTTCTTATAAGTACAAGGCAAGGATATGGAGTAGATGCCAGTACTGAAGGTAGAGTCATAACTCAAGAGCTTCTAGGAGGCAGAATGTCTTAATGACACAACTGAGAACATAAGAGACTGACCTCGGAAAGTGAAATAAATGAGCTTGCCTGCCACATTTTCACTTAAAGAAGTCAGTAATGATTAGAAATAAATGGAGATTCACCTTGGAGCAGTATAATTTAATACAGCAAACACATTTTGAGTAGAAAACATAAAGCTGAAAATTACTCAGGGTGGGGAGAAAATGATAATAAATTATGCAAATCTATAGGCAGAGAGTCTAATACTAAATATCATAGAAAATCACAGTACCATGAGTGAACACAGCTCCAGTAACATGCAGTGGTGTGTGGGGACAACCTGTAGACAAAAGAAAGTTCTGACATGCCAGGTTTGGTCAGAGAAGGTGGCAAAAGCAGATTATATGGGATGATCATACAAAATGAACAGTGCTGCCAGGGTGTAAGCACTGAAAAGGTCACATTCCCCAAATGAAGCACTGTGTGGTGGCTGCTGTGCTGCTCTGAAACCAGAACGCCTAGAAAAGGCACCTCAGATAGGTACAAACTGCAGCTTACTGCCCTTTTCTGCCTGCAACTGGCCCTAGTGCCAGCACGGCAGACAGAAGAGCAAATAACACTATTGGAAAGCTTTCCAGCTAGGGCTAGATTTTAGTGCAATGCAATTTAAAACACAATAATCTAGGGCTGTAAGTGACAGTTTGGTCTGATTTTTAAGAGGAGCAATTTAAGATTTGCAAGCCCTTGGTTGTATCCAGGTAGTTTCTGCAAGCAGTTATGTGTTCAGGAAGGAAAATAATATCCCAACCAAGTCAGGGCGAGCTGGTAGTAAACTAAACTACACTTAGATTATTGCTGATGATGAAAATGCAACTTGGTTCATCTTTAGTGAGGAGATGGAATCTTTAGTACATTCTTACAGTCTTTTGCAATTATTTCTGCCTCTGCCAGAGCCAGGCAATTAAGCCTGCAGCTCAGTCTTTGCTTTACTAAGCTCTGTCACATTTTCTAGAAGTTCTGGTGAAAGGAGCCTGAAAGGAGGAATTCCAAACTTCTGCCAGTCAATCCTGTATAGAATTACTCTGCTCTGCATCCTCCATATTCTATAAAATTAAAAGTATTTATGACATCCTTGACTTGGTGCCTGCAAAGAGATGATATGCCTAGATCAAGAGTGTTTCTGAGTTGCAACCACATGTTACACAAAATTATGATATTAAAGAAGAGCTGATAGATATGAGTCTTGTCTGCTGCATTGTTTACCCTGTTCTCCTGAAGTAATTGTGGATTCACAGTGGAGATTTACACTCAGCTTCCCTTGTATTATTTGCGGCAGCTTTCACTATCTGTCAACAGAAATTTCATGACCGTTGTGGGGGGAAAAAGGTGTAGCCTGGGATGGCAACACATCAGATATCTAGTAGCAGCAATCAACAGCAGTTGTTGTGCAGTAAGTAATGACTAATCAGTTGTGCATTCCTTAATACGTTGCTACAGCCCCCACTTTCCAAGATGGACTGTAAAGCACCTGTTTAGGATCATACTCAAGAAGGTTGTGGTTTGCACATTTTCTTGTTCTTGTTACTGCTCATGTCATTAGATGAGATTCATTTGTCATTAGATGAGATTCATTTGATGCCATTACTTGTGCTCGTTAAAATCTTTGTGACTAGAATATGGTACAGTATCAGAATTTTAATGCCTCATATATTCTTTGAGAGATGATGGCAATAAACGCTACTGCTTTGACCTTCTCTGGGTTTTATGATTTGATTCACTGATCATCTCCCTTCATTCATCTCCATTTGTGTCCCTATAGAGAATGAAAACCCAGAGAAGAACTATAGTTACCAACAGACAAAAATATTTACAAAATTTAATGTCCCCTATTTGTAAGCAAATCAACAGTTTATAGCCTTTCATCATCTGCATTAAGCATTAATATCCTGCCTTTCCCGTGAGACAGGGATTTCTGTGGGGAGGCAGAATGGCACTGTGTGGATTCTTTAGCGTTACAGGAACACTACAAAGCAGCCTGGTAACTATCCATACCTGTGACAGTACTTGCAGTGAGGAATGGGAAAAAGGGCTTCTTGTTCAGTGCTCTTTACTAGAGTGACCTTAAAAGAATCTCTAGGATTTTATTTTGGGTGATCATGAAGGTGTAGCAGTGACCAATTAACTCCATCATTGCCAAGATTTCTTCAAGCTTTCTTTATAATTGGCCCCCTATCACTGTACGTAGTCAGTAGGATACAAAAGGTGCTCAGAACAGGGATATCCAGGTGAAGATGTGTTAGGCATACTGCCAAACGTCAGCCACCAAACTCAGGAGCTTATTTTAGAGGCCTAGATTGGACCCATCTCCCCACAGCTCCCTGGGCAGAAAGAACATTTTAGAACTCATTTGGCCTGTTTTAGACATCAACCTAAGTTTTCTGTATAGGCAGTGAACTGAAGGAGCTCTTTCAGAAGATGATCTGTAGCACCTGAATAAGACAAATGTGCTGGATTGCTGGCTGGAAGGAGCTGTCTCCTTTGCCTGTTGAGGGAGAGCAACCCTTCCATACAAGCTCTTAAACTGGGGCTTAAAACTAGGCAGCATGATTACCTCCCCTACTCAGAACACTTGACCTGGATGCTCCTGGGAGGTGAAAATAGAGTGTTGTCTGGTGCACACTCCCTGCAACAGCAACTTGTGATTTGAGGGGGTGTTTCTTTCACAGGCTCACTGACTTGAGGGATTTCACCTGATTCATAGCACAGATTCGGGTGTGGTGTTTCAAACAGAATTGCTTGAGCTTGTCCATAAAGAACAAGATGATTGAGGTGTGAAGTGTGACAGAATAATTTGGTTTTTTACCTATTTCCTTTTACAAACATCTACTTTTCAGCAGGCAGATTATGAAATGAGGCCTCATTTGCTCCTGCACTCTGCTGTGCCTTGGTAGAGCAGAAGGACTGTACATGGGGGTTCATTACTCCATCAATCTCCTATGAATTGCAGCAGCAGATATATAAAGCTGCCATGAAAGACAAACTTTTTTTCACCTGTCACAAGAATTTACTCATCTAGCTTTGGGCAGGGATTTTTACAGGTCACCAGTACATCAAAAATATATCAGCACTAAAACATGGCCCAATTTAGCCTCATACCCAAGCCAGAGCTCTTTTGGGAACAGACAAAGCAGGTACCTGCCCAAAGCAGCATCCTGCTGAAGGCTGCTGGCTTTGTGATTGACGGAGTGTGGGAGAGCTGGAATGGCTGCTGCTCTTCCTTCAGGGTCACTGTGGGAAGGTGTGGCTGCTGGCTACTACTCTCAGGTGAAGCAATGGAGTGGTGGTCATCACCCCATCCTCCCAGCTTCCTGGCTGCAGGAGCAGAAATTCCAACTTCTCTGCGCACTCCCCTGCCCTACTCTCCTTCTTGCCTTCCTCTTCAGGTGTCCCCCAACCAACCTCCAGCCCCTGAACTGTGGGGTGAGAGCACTCACTTCTGGGAAGCCTGTGTAAGCTCTAGCCACAACTTTAGAAAAAGCATTCAACTTTAGAAAAAGCATTTAGGGATGGTCTTTTGATGGCATTTAGCAGCCCCCATGTTATACTCAGCAGGAGACTTGGTACATGGTGGGTTAGGCAAGCTGGTGTCTCAAAAGCAGACTTTTGTTTGTCTGTTCTTTCCCCTCTGTAGCCAGGCAGTGCCAACTGTGGAGGTAGTTAACTGATGGCACCTGCAAGCAGAGTGCATCACAAAATCACCCCCGAAATCTCCCCAGAGCACGAGGGAGCTCACCTGCAATGGCAACAGGCTGGCAAGGATGTGGACTGGCTGGCACCAAAAGGGTTACACTACTGGCTCTGAAATAAAGTGAACCGGGGAGATGGTATAAGAACACGTCATCAAAAATGATTGCTAAAACAGGATGATTAGGGGAACTTCTTCTTCTCTCTAGAAAAGCAGCAGTGAAATAAAGGATTCAGTGGCATATTCCTTGTATTCACTCCAGACTGATCCATGTGAGACAGATCCACAGACAGGTTAGGAAGGACCAGGCAGTATGATGCTCAGTGAGAGAAACGGACAGCTTTAGCAGGAGAAGATTGGTCCCTAGGAAATTTCAGGGTGATATGACAGGTCAAAGCACCAATGCAGAGATAAACATGACTTCACACTCAAAGATATTTAGAAGCTGTTGTCCAGTACTGTACCTAATTTGACATCATTGTGAAGCAGCAAGAAAACAGTCATGGTCTTACTTCCCATCAAAACATAGTTTTATTCTGATTGGGACAAACCTAAGGTAAGTACCACTGACAGAAAATTAAAACCTTGCAGGAACAGGAAAAAAAAAGAAGGAGGTCCCCTATCCAGTCAGAGATGTAAAATTACCTGTATAAAAGCCAAATATATCAGGTTAGGCATTTTTTACTGGATTTGTGTTTTGTTTGTTGATGTTTTTTTTCCTTAATCCTGTACATGTACAGGCAACTACAAGAATAGGTGTTGCCTTGTTTTGCTGCAATGTCTCAAAATTACACTTTTTACATGTTTACCTAAATATCTGCTTGTTTAGCAGGAAAAATGTGAGATTCTTTTCTCCTTTTTGTTGGAAAGGAGATGTAAGATGCCATTTCAGTAACTTCTCTGGTTGTGTTTTATAAGTGCAAATTTATTCATATGTCAATGGCAATACTTAATTTTCTTTATATTAGACTATGTATATAGCATTTTCCAGACATAATTCTGGAACTTCTGAGCAGTAGATGAGGAGCTCTGAAGTCAGGTGGTGTTTTGACTTACTAGTTTGAGGAAAACCAGGATAAGAAAGGTGCCCAAGCAAATATTCCTGCTTCAACTTGAGAATGGAGGACCCAAGAAAAAGAGAAAATATCTCAGCTTTAATTTGGGCAATGGGTGAGGTAAAATAAGAGGACAGAATTTTGACCTTTCTTGCTTGGGAGGGGCTGAGTCGACTTGTCTGGCAGTGAGTGATCATTCAGCATGGAAGAAATAAATTTGAGTAGCCTGCAGAAAGATTATTTGAGAACAACTATCTGCAAAAGCCGGAAAAGCAAGGTCAGACTCTCTTTAGACATACAGTGGTGTGAATCCAGAGCAGCTCAAGCTGAAGCAAACTGAGTTATGCACTGATGTAAATGAGATCAGACATAACTTGCTGTCAACACAGTCAAATTTTAAGTTGATCAAAGAACAAAATCTTCCCTTGTGTATATTCAGAATTTATCTGATGACTGTAGACAGATTTAGATGGAAATATTTCCTCCAAATAATTCAGTAAGTCCAAGTAACTTCTCAGTGTGAGAAGGAATAAGTCAGGTTTTTTATAAAGGCAACACTAAATCAGAAAATGTGGCTATTTTAAAAATCATAGAACAACTTCTTTGCAGCCTGTTGAGTTGTGTATCACTTCCAGTGATTACATTTTCAGTCACTGCTGATGTACTGAATGCAACATGACTACTTCATAGATTGTTTTAAAAGAGCTGGAGTGCTGGACAGGATGGAGGAGAATTTTGTGCCAACGCTGGCAATGGGAGCTGTCAAACTCCGTCCTTTTATTTTCCCTTCATCTTGCTCAACTACATCAACTCCATTTATTTCAGATTAAAGGCTGCAATATTGTCATTAAACATTGGCATTAACACTGGAAACCCAGTCTGCTGCCATAGTTGGCAGTGCCAACACAAGCTAATCATTCAGTGCCTCTGAGGTCTTTTATTTCCATCTTTTTCTTTTGAACTCCAGCAAGCTGCTTTCAGATCCTGGCATTCCAGACATCTTGTTCAAACCCAGGTGAAAACACAGTACAGGGGCCTCCTGCCTGCCACAAGAGTACTGAAATGCTATATGATGTTCATTGTACCGCCCCACATGGGTTTGCCATCGTGCCCCAGTTCTGCTGAGAGGGCTTGTCCATGGAAGTGAAAAGATTACCTGGTTTGGCAACCTTCAAATCCATCAGCTGTATTTGCTAGGCAGGAGTGTGGGTGATTATCAAGACTCCCAGCTGCCTGCACAACTAACACTGCTGGTGATTATTGTTTCAAGCTGGCCCAGTTTCCCTGTTGGAAGACATCAGTCTAAAATTGGGGAACACAGTTGTTGCCTAGGCAAGATCTAGATGAAGCAGTGCTATTGTAGACCATAAACATTGTGTCTGGCATCCAAATAACTTTGCCAAAGGCCAGTCCCAGAACCTCTCACTCTCCCTATCCTAACCATCTCATAAATAGTGCCTCAACACTACAAAATCTCTGTAACTTTGTGCTTTTTATCAGAATTCCACCTCACCACAGTACTCTGATTTCTTGATTAGTTCTGCTGACAGACATCATGCCAATAAGCCAGGAATACAAGCTGAATAGGAATAAAGAATCTCTTTACTGGACATATACCTGTTTCCAAGACAGCAGGAGAGGTGTGTACAGTTTTCCAGCACAACACAGTCTTTGAGCATGTTCTATATGTTTGGTCTGTTCTCATCTATTTGTGAGTCAGAGGTCTACGGGTGCCTCAAGTTACCCTGTCTTTTCCTTTGGCAGCTTTCTTTTCTGTAATATGGTCCACAGAAGCCCTTGCTTAGATATGCAAATTTATTTTATATTAGACAGGTTCTAGAATAAAGTCAAGGAACAGCAGTAAGAACACAACGCAGAAATCAGAACCCTCCTTTCATCCAAGTGCCCAAACTACAGGGTGATTCTTGTACCCCTTCTCTCTTAACCTGGCTTAGTGATTCACAAATACCTCTTGTCACAGTTACTCAGTCCTGAGAAGATATTTACGGAATGCTGGCACTAAGCTAAGTTAGAAACCTGGTAAAATAAATCATACTGGTGCTAGGACAGAAGTTTTGGATTTGAATCTGCTCAAACGAAAACTGAACCTAGGTCTACTGTCTCCTGAAATCACTCTAGCTCCTACCTAAACCACCCAAAAGCTTGCATAAAAGTGTGCAAAATCATTCCTCTTTAAAAATGTGAGACCTATATTTGAAACTTTGGAAGATGAGACCTGCATTTGGGACATTACAGATGTTCAGGGCTATTTTCAGGACACCATCTTTAAATGCTTATTTTGGTGGCTTCTGGAAGAAACTGTGACAAGAGCAATGAGCAGCTTGGAGAGCTTGTTGTCAGGCCATGATGCCCCCTTCAGTCAATTTGAAAAGAAGTTATAATTCCTAAATTGTATCTGTAACAAATGACCTACTTATCAGGCTGTGTAAAGGCTACCTAGTGAATATGTCATTTCATACCCCGGGGTCTTGCTGCTCCTTGCACCTCTTTGTACCCTGGTTTCCTTTGCATGGAAAGCAGATTTGGGGAGACAGCATATTCCCAGTTCTTGTGATATACCAAAATATGGGCATTGATCTAATATCGACACCCAACTGAGACAGACAAAGACTCCCTAACAGTTTAGAGTTAGAAAGTGTATGTTTATTCCAGCGCCGGGCAGCTGCGTGGGATAGCTCCCTAATATGCAGTGCAAAGTTACAAGCCAATACAAAATCTATTTATCTACAAAAGTTCTGAATATCCAAAATACAAATGCATATTCATAACATCGACACCTCCCATTCTCCGCTTCGTATGGTGTAGTGGTTTGGTCCAAAATACTCATTACTGTTTATCTTCTGTGAGATAAGAATTAGGAGAAATGCAAAGCAGGCACCAAACTTGAAAGAATATAAAGAAGTTTATTAACAGACCTAAAAGAGGGAAAAAAAAATTATACCACCTTCAGAACTCTCCTCCTCCCCCCACCTTCCTCCCTTCTCCCACTGCCAATGTAAAAAGACAACCCTTGAGATGTTCAGTCTGTTTATCACTTCCATAATAACCTTTTTCAGTCCATTTAGAAAGAGAAGTCTCTTCTTGCTCATGCTATGAAAACATTATCACAACGAGACAGCCGCCCACTTCCAAATATTGTTCAGTCCATTTAGGAAGAGGAGTCTCTGCCTGCGTGTGAGTCCCTTCCCCCGACTTGCAGCTTTTCCCGCAACTGCTTTCGAGGGTCCACTCTTGAAGGTTTTTTGGGGTACAATTTTAAGGTTGAGCCGTTCAGAAACAAAAACAGAGGCCCTTCTCCTTCCCTGGGAGCAAAGGGTCTTCATCATCTTCATCATTAGGACTATCTCTGGGAGCATCTCTAGGGACTGAGGTTTTCTCCTTTCCCGTTTGGAGCAAAAGTCCTCATCTGGTTCATCTCTCCCTGTCCAAACTTCTCATGAAATTACAGCTGTGTCAGCATCTGCCTATCTCAGCGCAGGTGCTTTTGCTCACGAGCTGAACACTCCACCCCCCATATCTTCATGAAATTACAACGGGATACCCTGATATATCATAGCTTCACAACAGACTTTCAGCTTTAAGCATCTCCTCTCTCTCTTCCCTCAGGTTTTCAGCTCTTCACAGCAATAAAAGGGTTAATCTCACCTCAGCCTTGCAGCTTTGCAGCTGGAATGTTGAATGTTTCTTATCGAAGTGGAGAGGGGGGAGAGCCGAGCTGCTCCGGCTGCCCACGGCAAGGCAGTGGGGGGGGTTCCACAGCTGGAACAGGTCCATTGGCTCCAGGATGGCCGTGGCCCAGCCTGGCCTGGCCCAAGCAGGGCCTGGCCGGGCCCGCTGGCCCCCACACGGGGCCCGCAGCCACCTGTGCCAGCGCCGGAAACGAGAGAGAGCTTGGGGGGGAGTTTGCCTATTCTTAAATGTGTATCACAGAGACGGTCACAACTTTAAGTGGCTTAGAGAATTGTCCATATTCAAACTGGCCAGCTGATAGGTTCTATCAGGTCCCAGAGGAAACTGTAAGCACCCCTTAGCAAGGACATCCCTTCCGGGACTATGCTTGCTAACCTACGAGATATGGTAATTAGCTTAAAAAGTCACTAAGCATGCATAGTATGCTCTCTGAATTGGGTCGGTGGTCTTGAAGATGAAGTAAAGGTAGTCTCCCCTTGATTTGACCTTTCTACCTTCCTGGGTTTTGACAATACAAATTACTTTTGGTGACCTTCCAGTTCCTCTCTTCGTGACTTCTGAATAGGTTCTCAGATGGGGGAAATTGGTAATTGTCTATATTTCTTAAGATCTATTTATCAATGTTTCTGTTTCTCATTCTAAGCACAGATAAACAAATATAAAAGTGACAAACAATCAGTTATTTAGCAGTCAGTTACTTACATCTTAAAGCTTATTTCAGGTCCTGCTCTTCTTAACTAATTATTAACTTTTAATTAATTCCAGCCAGGCCATCTACTTTAACTTCTTTCAACACAGCTAACCTTCAACTAAAATCCTAATGTTTCTTTTAAAATCCATGTTTCACTTGCTCCAAAATTGTATTGGGATGTGATTGGGATAAATAAAACCAGGGAGTTAGGAAATTCTTCCACTGCTCTACAAACGAAGCCTTCAACTATCATGTCTATTTATATTCATAGCTTATATAGCAAGGGAGGCTACTCTGGGAAGCTCATCTGAATTAATTACAGACACAAGTAAGCAGTTAGGTCACTGCAGCTGCTAGTTTTGATACGGCCCCCAGGTCTGAGGCTGAGGGGCAGTGTAAAACTTTTGCAGAAAACATAGATTTCTACAGGAGATATTGTATTTGCATTTTTCTATTCATTATCCTTTGCCTTCTTTGCTGCCTGAAATGCTGCGATACCAAAATCACGCATATATGATTGATTTGGGTTATCAGGGAGTGTGTTGGGAAGGAGACTGAGTGCCCATCATGGCAGGTCTAGTGGATTTGCTAGTAGCTGGGATGTTTTTTGCCACAGAAGCTGAAAGCACCCTGTGACTGCTGTGGGATGTGCCTACAAGGCACGATCATGTGTGTGCTCTGGCATGTGGGTGTGATGGTAATTGTTCACAGCCCTGGGCAGGCTTCACTTCTTGCTCATTCCTTTATGCCAGATGTTTTTTCACTTCTGTCAAATTTTCCTGCTCTTGAGAACCAGAAAGGGGACTCAGGGTTCTTCTCAGCTACTCTCAGGAGCAGGAGGTGAAAGCTTATTAAAAAAAATGCCCTAGGCTATATTGCCGTGTCCCGCAGCCGTAGGGAAGAGGAGAGAAGATCCAGCAGGCAGGAATTGTGCACCAAGATTGATTTATTTAATTATTTTACAATTATAGACTTTTTTCTTCATAGTCTAATTGGACAAGGATCAGCCACCCCTTGGGGGTGATTGGCTGAAATCCTAAAACATCCATTGTCAAAATATTTTTCTACTATACCATAAACAAGACTTCTCAAGGTTGCAGATGTTTGGTTGTTTACAGAACTCTGCTACTATCTCTGTGAGAGAGAAAAAGTCTCTCATGGACTTAGAAAATAGCAAGAAAATCCTTGCTAGCAGTATTTTTGTATCCACAAAAGCTCTGTGCCTTAGGGAGGGGCACTGAGCTCTACTGAACAGCCCCTTGACAGCAGGAGGTTGGATAGGATTTGAGTGAGGTCCATGACTCCTGTCCTAGACCAGCAGAAAAACAGAAAAACACAGCTATTGCTATTATGGATTTCAGGAAGACTATGCCCCTGGGGTTAACAGACACCTACTGTCTTCAAGTGACCTCTGGGATGCACACCATCCTTCATCTGGAAAACATAAAGGCTGGAGCTGAGCTTTCCCCAGCTCAGAGAAGATGATGTTGCCAGCTTACACTAACCCCTATCAGTGTTAGTACCTGATCTGGAAACCTTTTCTTTTATGACTGACCTGGCAGGTACACCTGCAGCACACCATATGGTCCCCACCCCATAATAATTACCAGCATTCTCTACCCATTTTCCAAGAAATGAGCAATTCCATATCCCATTATAAAACTGACCAACAGTTGTTCCCTACAGCCTGCCCAGCCCCCATCTCATGTCCCTACCCACCTTCATGTGCCTCATCCCACCTGCTCCTCTGTGGGCTGCCCTTCTGGGTGAGGAGAAGGATTCCTGCACGGAGGCTGTTAGGAGATGTCTTAAAACATGTGCAGTGTAGTAGTATTTTTCAATGCAGAAAAATCAGACGTTGGCAGCATGTCCTCACCTGACAGTGCAAGAATTCAAAAGCTCTTAGAAATTCTGATGAAAGAGGACATCTGGAAGCCACTTATTTCAAAGCCCTGTTTACAGTAGGACTGCTGCTTATGCTAGATCAAGTCAGCTGTGACTATTGATCTGCTTCTCTCTTTTCCTATAGTCTGCATTAAGCTCAAGTTAAAGCTCATTCTCTCCTCTATTCCTTCAGATTTTTTAATACACCCACCACCACTGCCACTCTGTATTCTCCAGGCTTCTGCTGCTTCTGTGCCCCTTCTGTGCTCCTTCTGCAGTTTCCTTTCATGTTGTCCAGCCATCACCAGCTTTTTTCCCCTGTTACAGTCAGGACGGCATTTGAACTGATGCACATCTTTGTTCCTTGAAAAACAAAGCATGGTGTTTCCTGCCCTCCTACAGACCACAGGACATTGTAAGCATCTGCCTTGAGTGTATTCTCTGAAACTTTGGTGAAAGTTTTTTTGGGCAGACATACATGACTTAATGGAAAGGTTTCTCCTCATTCTTTCTTTCTCTAACGAACAGGGTTAAGCAAAGAAAAACAGTCAGTTGTAACTTGCCCAGAACCTTAGAGGTCATGTACAAAAGATTTCTTCCCCATATCTCCTAAACAGTTTATAGAGAATGTAAAGACATGAATAACATAATAACCTCCACTCAGACTGATACTGCTTCAGAGAAATCACTGGGAATACAAGCAGCAGAAGATATGCCTATATAATCTCTGGAACTAAATTTAGACAGAGCTGTATCTCTGCCTAATTGTTCAACGCATTTCCTCCTCTCACAGTGGAACGAGGATTCCTTCTGGAGCAGATGGGTCATGTTAAGTGTCTTCTGTTTAGCTTTTCTCCTAGGAACCCCATCTTTTACAACTGCTCACCTTCTGCCTATTCTTTCTGAATACACCTCCAGACAGGCCTGTCAGAACTGGCTCCCTTTGGAGCAGAGAATTTTGCAATCCATGACACCCAGCCAGTTGTTCAGTTTATATTGGAAGGATCCCAAGAATGACCAGTCCCTCTGTACTATCTCAAAACAGCCTGGCTTTTTAACATGGCTTCAAAAGGCACATGAAAGATTCTCTATTAGATGAAATAGGATAAAAAACAGAAGAAGACTTCAGGTGCAACATCCTAACTGTACAGCCTAAGGGTTCTTTTGGGATGGTTTTTCTCATAAAGTGTTGCAGTTTCCAGCATGCTTGACCAAAATGCTTGGTCCCACCATCAGCATGTTGATAGGAGAAGTGAAAATAAACTTCTGGTTGATGAGTATGAGTTGAATATGAAAATCACTCCAATTAAGCAACTAAATAAATTTTGCAATTTGGGTTGAAATAGGGTTGCTGATAGGGTAGCTTATTAACCCCATTATTAAATAATGGAGTTAGGCTGCTTATACACCTGAGCTGAGCTGACCAGATGGCTGCTTGACCCTGAAAGGAGGAGTCCTGTTCATTCATCTCTCCTTTCTTCCTTTTTGCCCTCACCATGACTGTTTAACCTGCTCCCTTCCTTATACTGGCCCTAGTGCTCCTCTGACTGCATGCTGAGCAAGCTCAGCTCACTCATATAGTAAAAAACTAATTTGAGGGAAAAAACCCACCAAACATCACCCAAAGAGTTTTCTGACCACTTTCAAGTTGAAAGAACTTAGTACAGGGTCTGTACTAGTACAGGGTCAGAAGACAGTGACAGCCACTCTAACAGAAAGAGAGTATAGCAAAGCTGGAAGGACACATATAGGGAGAGATGTGAGGGGAAGGGAAAAAGTGGAGCTTCTCCATAGCTCCATTAGGAAGAAGACATTTCTAACTCTGGAGATCCCTGTGAAGACCCAATAGAGCTATTTGAGGAGATTCTGGGTCCCACCAGGCTGTTGCTAGTCCCAGTATCAAAGCAGCTCACTGCTCCTCCAAGGAAGGCAGAACTGAAGATCCAGACAAGTGGAAGATTGTTTTAACTTTTTATTTTAATAGGCAAATTAAATATAGAAGCATTTTCCACCAACTTTTCTCAAGAACTACTAACCTTTGTGGGATCTTGTTCTGGTGATTATTCTCCCCACTGCCACAACAGACAGCATTAGGCTGCTGTCCCCAAACACAGGACATAAGCTGTGGGCTGGTGCCATGTGCCACTGTGATATCAGCTACCCAAGCGAACTCTGAATTAGGACAGTTACTTGTCTGATATAATCCAGTAGGTAAAAGCTGTACTGCTTCCAGTACTCTGGTGATTTTATTTAACTATACACAGTGTTGCAGATGTCTTATTCTGAATAATGAATACTTCTATCTCATTTTGGTAAATAAGTGCTTTTTCTGATAAATATGAATGACAAGAAACATTTTTTTTTTCTCTTGGGACTGGAAGCATTTTCATTGCATTTTTCCCACATTCTGACTAGAAATCTAGTATTTTCTGCTGGCAAAGATTTCTGAGAAAAAACTATGTACAAAATTCTCATCTAAGAAATGTACAAGCCATGTGGAAAGAAAGAAAGAAAGAAAGAAAGAAAGAAAGAAAGAAAGAAAGAAAGAGAAAGAAAAAGAAAGAAAGAAAGAAAGAAAGAAAAAGAAAGAAAGAAAAAGAAAGAAA
>NW_024582080.1:3181284-3249672 GCF_017639235.1 Corvus kubaryi
AGAAGAAGAAAGAAAGAAAGAGAAAGAAAGAAAAAGAAAGAAAGAAAAACAAAGAAAGAAAGAAAGAGAAAGAAAGAAAGAAAGAAAAAAGAAAGAAAGAAAGAAAGAGAAAGAGAAAAAGAAAGAGAAAAAGAAAAAGAAAAAAAGAAAAAGAAAAAGAAAAAGAAAAAAGAAAAAAAGAAAAAGAAAAAAGAAAAAAAAAGAAAAAGAAAAAGAAAAAGAAAGATGGATGGATGGGGTGGGAGGGTGGGAGATGATTGCTTAGTCAGACAGAATGTCCAGAAATTCTTCAGTGCCTCCCATGCCTGTTGAAGTAATATAAGGACTTGAAACATCATTAAATTATACTCTGTAAAAGTGTGCAAATTATTTCTTCTTATCCAAAATATGCATCTGCATAAATACTTTTAGGTAAAAGGCAGTGGCAAAAGCAACAACATTTTTCACTTTCTTTTGATTTGAAGTTTTATTTTGTCTGCTGCACAGTGGCCTGAATTTGGATACAAACAACTGTATGCCACTTGCTACACACAGCTGTGCTTATGTTAGCAGACAATCCATTCATTCTCTGTTCTCTTAGTGAGTTTCTTGAACACAACATATATGTCTGACTTTGGCTCCCAGGGTAACAGCCATGAATCTCAGAAACTGAAAGCTGCAAGAGAGATGCAAGTAGAAAGGCCACCTCATGGGACAGAGAGGGCTAATCCTCTTTAATTGAGTTTGAATTTTCTTTCACAGTGTGTACTAGTAAATGGCTTTAGAAGCCAGAATATTCACTGAGGTGACTGTCCATGTAAGAAAATACTGAAAGAAAGTGTATATTCCAAACACATGATACTTGCTGAGGTGTTTTTCTAAGTCAGGGAACAGAAACATGGATCTGGGTGAACCACTGTGGTGAAGCTACAAGCCTCAAGTTTAAGTCCCTTCAGCAAACTCATTTTAAGGGATCCCAAGGCTAACAAATGGGAAGATTTGCACCAGCTTAATTTTAACTTTAAACAGCAAAAATTAAGCCAGTTAGAGAACATTCTTTTTATAGGTATCTCCTAAAGTAGAAAATGCATGTACATGTTTCAATGTTTACTTAAATTATTGGCTGTGTGTATATAAATGAGGTAAAAATGTAGGTTGGATACCCATGAAAGAAAATTTGAATAAACAGACATGGCTGTGACTGATAACATGTTCAGAAATTATTTGTTCAGAATGTCCCAGGAGAGAGCTGTGATTATCAGACAATGGAGAAATGCATCATTTTCTATGAGCAAAACATCAGCATTGAATTATTTTTTGAGTGAAGGAAATCCAGAAGTGTTTCCTTCACAAACAGTGAGAAAAAATGTTCACTGTTTCCCAATTCCCTCCATAGTGAAAGGCCCTGAAAGGCTCTTAAAACTGGGGTTTTGTCCCAGGCACTTACAAGAAGTAGGCAGCTTAAAAAAGGTAGGATGAATCTCCTTCTAGAGGTACCTTTCTGTCTCCATTAACTACAAGAGAAGTTTCTACAGCCAGCCCAGTCTAAGTGTCTTAGTAAAACAATGCCAGTCAAAGTCTGAGATTTTTAAGAATCAATAGAAACTAAATCCTTGTATTTTCATTTCACTAAGAAATATGCTTGACCTGGTCTACAAATATTTCTCATTGCCGTGACTCTCAAAAGAGATTCTAAATGTTTGGTTAGTATTTCCCATGTCCTTGTTTTGGAAAGTTCCTCCTAAAATATATTCAACAATATATTTGGAAATTGTTTGAAATTTGTCTAACACTGGAAAGAAAAACCAAAACCCAAACGAAAAAACCAACCAAGTGAAACAGAAACAAACAAAAACCAACTAAGGAGACATGGATTTTGTTGATGGGTAGCATTCAGGTTTTCCAGGGCTAGATAAAATAATTCTGTCAAAACTCAAAATTAGACTCATTTTTGTAATTTCCTGAAGGGACAGGCTTTCCCACACATAGTATATTTTTTCTTTGGAAAAGTGAGACACTAAGAAAGAAAGCTTGGAATAAGGAGTTGGCCAAGTACCCAGTGCTTCAGGGCATGTATAAGAAGTGTGCCTCAGTTACACTGCAGAACAGATGCCCCATGTCCTTATAGTTTTCCATTTTCAGGCTTCCTAGGTACATTTTACATTTCCTGAAATGTGCCTGTGGCCAAACAATTCTTCACAAGTCTTTTGAGCCATTTTCCTCCCCAAAATGAGACACTATGAGAAATATGACCCAGTGCAAAGAATAAAACAAAAGGAGTGCATATGGCCACTGAACCACTGCTCACATAAATCATCACTGTAACATTTACCAACAGTTTTTTTTTTCTCTTGGTTGAAATATTTGAGGCATTCTTTCCTTTGAAAGTTCAAGATTTTTCACGTGACAGAGAAAGCTATGTTCCCACTACTGGCAACTTTCATCCTCTTCCCCATATTGCAGCTTTATTCCAACTTACTTGATCATTTCTAGGTGTCAGCTTTGGTATTTTACTAATGCTACAGATGATTTTTCAGGGACCTGACTCCTGGAACCACAGGAATTCGTCAGCATTTTAGCTCTTCTGTATGAAAAATGACATTTCTGAATTGCATGCTATTGTACAAAAGTATGATGTGATTGTGTCCTAACAGCCTGAAAGACAGAAGAGGAATTTCATAAAACTCTGGAAAGTGATGTAAGAATGCTGGCTTGCTGTGTATTTCTGCAGTTTCTTCTCAAGGGCAAATTTCACTATTAGCTAAAGGTAGCTTAGAATTAATTTTGTCAGTGGAAAACAAGAAGTTACCTACACGAGTAATGACCACTTGCTGGAGCTACTGGACAAGAGAAGTCAAATCCTGTGGTGGGTACTTTACTAATAATATTACATTTCCTTTTTGAAAGAGACAGTTCTCAGATTGTTGGCTAATTAATGACATCTGTAAAATGTGTTTTTCTAATTAGTAACTAAATTTAGACTATGGTTCCTCGGAGCATGTCTGCTGCATAATAATATCCCTTTAAATGATGGCTTTGTCCCATGCCTAGTTGTGCTGTGATTATCAAGTAAGAATGAAACTCTTCTGGCAGGTGTTTTTGTTTCATGACAAAGAGTTGATAGCTTTGTGAATTGAAGTACTTTTTTATGGTCCCATAACTCATTCAAACCTACGCTGCAGGATGACTTTGTTGTTGTGCACACATAGAAAAATGCAGATAAATTCTTGCGATGCCCTTGCTTCACCAATTCTGCAATTAAGCCACATGCTGTTGAGAAACAGGAACACACTGAAATTAATAGACCCACCTGCAAGATTCTCCGTGTGGTGCTGCGCAGTCAGCACCTCAGACAGTATCAGGGATCTGAAGGAATGAACACACATTAAATATGACATTTCAAAGTAATAAAATCCATTACAGAAGACAGTGCTGGCTTTGGAGAGAACTTGACAGAAAATGAAGTGATCAAAGGTGCTTTGATATGTCTAATTTTGGCTTACACAGCTGAGTTCTTCTATGGCTGATGGAGGTGATGAGAACAATGTTCTCTTTTGTGTCTTCCTGAGGGAGGGATCAACAAATAGAATAGCTTATGCAGGTGACACAGTGATAGAGTGGTTTTTTCTCTATTCCTAGCTCAAATTAAATGAAAGAACAAATAGTTGCAGACTGGGAAGTAAATTTAACTGAATGCCCTTTTCTTTGGTTCTGAGCACTGAAATTTTCTAAGATTTATAAGAGAATTAGTATTACCTTGCAAATTTTGACCTGTCAGCAGACTAATTGCCAGTATGTCTTTCAGAAGACTATGCAGTTTTGTTATTTGCTCCCAGTAAAATATGTGCCATTCTGTATTCTCACAGCACAGGTGTCCTTAACTGGGAAGGGACTTTTACATCAAAAAGAAGTAATTTATGTATGTGTTATATTTGCAGTGTTTCTGTGAAGCATCGTAACAGAATTATACTGTCTCTGCCAACAATTAAGTCTACTACATGGATGCTTCTTACAAAGTATGCAATAGAATTATGAGTTAAATTGGACTAAGACACAGATGCTTGAAAGCATCAGTTGAAATTTAAAATCTCAATGAAAAGACAAGCCATTTGTACTACAAAGAGGCTTAATGCCTAATGTTCTAACAATGTTTAATAACTTAAATGTCTACAGCAACTTCCATGACTCAGCATTAGGTATTTGCAAATTAAGCAGCAGATACCCACCATAGGAATGATCAGTTTAAGGTAATGGGGTATGGCAACAGCACTGGCCCAGATTCCCTGTGAGTGCTTTCAAATATCTTTGAAATAATTTGAGATATTCCAAACGCTTACTAGATTTTTTTAGTGTGTTCTTCACAATGATAGAGGAGATAAAGGATGATGCTATTAATAACTTGCTGTTCAGATGAACAGTGCCATGACTGTGCAAACTAGCTGGACCTGTAAATCTATCAACAGCATCCTGAGGGCATCTCAGGGGCAGGGACAGAGGGAGAGATAAAACAAGGCAAGGCTCAGGAAGCCACATGGAGGGACTCTTGGCTGCAGCCCACACAGTTCATATCCCAGGCTCTGTGAGCATCCCTTCTGCCAAAATACTTCCCTGAGGAAATCGGGGTTGTGAGAGGGTCCTGGAAGGGCAGAAAGCCAGAAATAAAGATTTTACAGCCATTTCTTGGCTGTACTCGTGTGTTCTAGCTCCTTCCCTGAGCTAACTTAAGATAGGACTGCTTTTAACAGATGAATAACTTGTTTACTGGGACCTGGGCTAGCGGAGACATAGACCTGTGACTGTTAAGTGGAATTGCTCATCTTGTCAAAGTATATTCACTCAGACAGCTCTTTTACAAAAATATTTTTCCTTTTTTCATAAAGAGCCCAAAAGAAAAGTTATTTGGCTCATGTGGATTTTATCCCTTCCTAGACTCCGTATCTTTTATGTGTAGAAAGATTGAGGATGGAAGAGGATCAGATACTGCCTTTGAGGTACTTCTTAGTCTTCTTCCTTAAGACATGACTGAATCAAGGAGTCAGTTTCTAGCTGAATATCTTTAGGAAGAGGTTTTAGAATCAGAAGCAGTCTTCTGAATGACTGCACTGACATCTAACACATTGCTATTCCCCACCTTACTTCAGAGCTTCAATGTGCTCTTACTGCTTAACTCTTCTACTTTCTCTCTCAAACCTCTCTCATGCCTACAAGTTTGCTAGCAGAATTTGGGTGAAAGATTGCTTTCATTTAGCCCAAATAGTGCTCTGCCCTTGTTCCACATCTCCAGAAAATCCATACCTTCTGCTTTGTCATTATCTCCTCTCTCAGGATCATCAATGTTGCAGTTTCTCCCTGGGGTTATTGCTAGTTATCAGCCCTTCAGATCCTAGAAACCACTGCTGTTCACAGGCTGCACTTCAGTCCCCTCTACCCATGAGCAATAAGGAGCTTTTGAGGCTGTATCTCCTCAGTCAGGAAAGCAACATGCATGGAAATCACTGAGACAGATTTTTGGGGGTCGCTGGTCAGAGAAAGTCAGGCATTGTGGACTGCTGAGGTGCACTTCAGTTTTTAATGGTGTAACTCATTTGACTTCAGCACTTAGTGTGAAAGGCCATGCATAGAAAACTGCCAGCAATCTACTACCTTGGGAAATATCTATTTTACATTCAGAAGGAAAGATTAGTTGTAAAAATCTGTGAAGATATGGCTGCATACACCCAGGCCTCACACACCTCTTTTCTTCTTAGATACACCCTTTCCTGTCTCCATGTATTTGTAAGGGACTTCATTTAGATTTCTTCTCTGCTACAGCTCAAAAGGCAGGGAAACAAATTAGTCTCCTCTGCCTGCTTAAGACCCATTTGTGACAGGAGAGTGTTGTTATCAATTATTACTCTTCAGTCAGCTGAGGACTCCATGATGTACAGGGTGCCAACTGCAGCATCCCAGGAGAGTACTGCTTTTCAGTGGAAAAGGCCAAAAAAGAGCCTGACAGCCAGGACAGGTGTGGTGGGTTGTCCTTGGCAAGACATCAGGTGCCCATCAAGCCACTCTATCACTTCACCTGCTCAACTGGACAGGGAGAGGAAAACACAAAAAATGAAAAGCTCATGATTTGAGATAGAAAAAGGGACATCACTTACTGTTTACAGTTATGGGCAAAACAGACTCAGTTTGGAGAAATTAATTTAATTTATTGCCAATAAAATAAAGCAGGGCACTGCAAAATAAGAACAAACCTAAAAACACCTTTACCCCATCCCTCCTTTCTTCCTAGGCTCCCAACTCATCTACCTCCTCCTCATGAATGGTGCAGGGGTATGGGGGAATGGGGATTGTGCTCAGTTCAGGACACTTTGATGTTCCTTCCTGTTCACACTCTTGCTCAGCTCAGGCATGGAGTCTCATCCACAGAATACAGTCCTTCATGAATTTCTCCAACATGGGTCTTTCCCATGGGCTGCAGTCTTTCATGAACTGTTCCCATGCAGGTCCCTTTCAAGTGGTGTATCCTTCAGGAACAGGGAAATCTCTGGACTGGTGCCTGGAGCACATCCTCCCTCTCGTTCACTGAGCCTTGTCACTTCGGTGTCTGTGCATAGCTGTTTCTCTCACATTTTCTCACTCCTCTCTTCCATCATTTTTTATCTTTTATTAAATATGTTCTCTCATACAAGGTGCTACCAGCATTGCCAATGAGCTCAGCCTTGGCCAGTGGTGTGTCCAACTTGGAACCAGCAGGAACTGGCTCTGTCCAACATGGCAGAAGCTTCTGGCATCCTCTCACAGAAGCCCCCCCTGTGGGGGGGCGCGGGGCCCATAATACTAATGTGAAGGAATTCCTTCGTATTGGTCCTCATACACTACAAGAAGTGTCTGTTCAAAAATGGATGCCAAGGCAGCTGAGAAAGAACTGTGACTACCAGCTTTGTAATCTCTGTCAAGACAGGAAATGGCGTTATCCCCATCTTTTTAGTGAAAAAAAATAGCTGGTACCCAAAGTAGGGACAGAGACCATAAGTAGGGGACAACAGATCCTACCATTTTAAGTGCAGACTTCAGGGATGAATGTTAATTCATTAAATCAGCTATTGAAAAAGTGGAGTTGTGTGGAATTGTTTTGCACCAGGAGTTGCTGATCCATTAGGACCACAGTAAGAAGGACACATAGACTCTGCAAAGTAACAATTAAATATTGTTTACTGGAGCTAGAAGTATAAAGATGTAACCGCCAGTACCGAGTGGGAGCTGCCCCTGGGCTCTTTTGTTATTATCACCCGGATGAGTCTGTCCTGCACAGTTCACTGCTATGTGGATCACTGACTCCTCGATGTACAATGGTCTTCCGGTCAGCACCTCTACATTCCCCCCTTGACCCACATGCACTTGAATCTCTTTGCAGGTATTAGGAGTTACCAATTACATTAGTAATCTTTTTGCCTACTATAGGGATTCTTATATACAAAGCAATTCTGTGAAGAAGAGTAATACAGCATAATGACAAGAAAAACAAATAGTAGTTAAAAGAAGTGTGCAGCAGCAACAATACCAGGACTAGGACCACCGAAGGTGTCCTGCCACTGCACTCCCCCCCTCATCCCATCTTCTCTAAGGCAATGGTGGTGCAAATTTCACCACATGGTCCAGTTGCTTGTGTGATGAAGTCAACAAGGAGTTTTGGTGCAGCTGGAGAGTAGGGGCATCTAGCACTTTGTTGTAGCGATGATGACATGTACTCTCTTGTTTCCAGGGAAGAGAATAATTTATTACACTCATGCAAGGCCTTTTATACTGTACAGCTATGCAAGGCTTTTATACTGTGCTAAAAATATACTATCTAAAAATATTCTTGTTAGCATTCTTGCTAACTAAACAAACACACATTGGCCATATGCCATATCTCCTGTGTTGCTGTCCACATGCTCCTTTGACCAATTAGCACTTTGATCAGGCATTGTCCACACAAAGCTTACGTGACTTGTTCTTGTCTTCATGTTGGCTGTACATTTCCCAAAGTGCTTTTCGTGAATCGTCAGTGAACAGAAGTGAACAAAGGCCTTTTACTTATTCAATAAGACTTTTCTTGTCTCCCACACTTTGTGTCTGTTGATACACACCAACTGAAAGCTACAATGCAGGCTTCACATAGAAGTACTGCATGAGATTAAAATAAGCTGTTATTTTAGGTTACAACTCATGAGTTTGTGTCTCTTCTAGTATGAAGTTATTAATACAGCCATTAGTTCTGCACACTGACCACTATCCTCCTCCTACATTGGATTGTAGATGACAGCCTTCTACACCTCTCCCTTTTGACATACTTGACTGATCCATCTGTGAACCAGGCATGCTGTCTCTGCTTAGAGGCAAGATCTTCATCTGTTGGGGCTTCCTGGGCCCAGGCAGATGCTTAACAGTTCCAGGTGAGACTGAGCACAATATAAACCCCACAAAACAAAAATTCTGGGGGCTTTCCCTCCACCGCTCAATGGATAGTCTGCAACCACCCAGAAGACCAGAAGAAGAGGACCAGTGGGATGTCACTGGAATCTACGGAGTGGTTAATTGGTGGTATCTTTTTCTACTTAATCTGTTTCTCTGTTACTCTCTTTCTTTGTCTCCCTCCTCCCTCCACCTCTTCTCCACCCCCATCACTCTCTCTCTATCCCTCATTTATTGTCAAATAGAATCTGTACTATTGACATCAGCATGTGGCCTTGTTTGCACCTTAATTCAGGCAGAGGCATCTGTAAGGCCCCAAACAACGCACTTGATAAGGTTTTTAAAAAGGCTTACAGTTGTTTGTGTACTCTGAGTTGGGTGCACGGGAGAAATACTGACAGGATATTCTCAGGAGATCAAAACAGCTAAAAAGAACTTTGTTGGCAACTTTAGAAAATCAGAGAACTTTGACGAAAGGTTTAGAGCAGCATTTAATCAACAGAAAACACTTCTCAAAGCATTAACTTGGCCAAATTGATGCATAAAAATTTTTGCTTTTATACATTTTTCATATATTTGTAGCTTTGTAGACTGTTAATACATGGTTATATAGCTCCTAGTATTTTTTCCTACCCTTTCTCTTAGATTTGAAAAAGTTAAGTCTCTAACACACTCTTGAAATTCTGTTTAGTCTTATTTTGAAGAAGAGAACAGCTAAGAAGGACATTTTGTTTTGCAACCAGAATCTGAAAAGACATAATGAAAAATAAGGTAAAGAAGCTCCTGGAACAATTCCAAGAGGCAGACCCAAGGGGGCAACTGAATCTCCTACTGGATGTACCTGCTGGATATACTAATTAATTAACCTTACAAAAATTCTATGAATTTGATTCTGCTCATGTGCATATACCCATGTTTTGTGTGTCTGAAAGCTTTCATTAAAGACTTGCTTTTACATTATCATTCTTAACATTGTTTGGAAAGGTTTTGTATTTTATTCCAAGCAACAAAATTAACTTTGCAAACTCTAAGCCCATTTGATTTTAAGTAACTCAAAAATTCCAAGAAGAAATTAGAAGAAGAAAGACAGACAGAAAAGATACAGAAAAGCACACAAATCCTGGATTCCAGGGGTGTTCAGATAGAAATTCCAAGAGAAGGTAGGGTAAAGATGTGTGATTGCCTCATGTTTGGTCTTATATACCCCTTAGTCTTTCTGGGCCTTTCCCTCAGGTGGGGCTTCCAGTCATTTGGCCACTCAGTGGCTGGGCTGGTAGCCACTGCTGGGCTGGGATACAGGCTCTAGGGGGGGTGGGGGTGTACAGGGCAGGGCACTGCCTCACCAGGGCAAGGCCTGACCTGCCCCTTACCCCCACATGAAATGTTTTGAGCCAACAATCTCCTCCAGTCTCTCATAACCGCCCCATGGCTCAAGACATTGACTGGGACCACACTAGTGGCACCTTCCTTCCCGTGGCAGTGGTGGGATCGGACAGAGCAGAAAGGAAAGACGAGGAAAGTTTACATGAAATCATATAACAATTGCTACTTCAATTATTGAAGCATGAATCTACTTTATATAAAAATTTACCTCTATGCAAGTCATTGCCCCCCACCCATGAGTCTGTAAAATTGCAGCGATGCAAAAAAAAGGGGCGATGCAAACCAGAGCCTGGGGGGAGAGTTCATGAACTAGTCTTCCAGCTGCAGTGACCAAGGAGTCCAGCAGATTGGTCCATTATTTCCTTTGTATTTCTTGAGACAGCTCTGTTCTTTGGTGAGGTTCAGCATTATTGAGCTATAGACAATTTTATAAAACTATTTTTGATATTTGCTGGACTTGTGAGCTGAGTTCCAAAACAGCATATGTCAAGTTCAATTTAAGGTTCTCTGTGGTGGTGCAGATGGCTCCAGCCTCTCTTTCTCCTGAGGAGAACTCAGACAACCCGCTGTGGTGGTCAGCAATCCAAGTTCAGCATGTGACTTTCAGCCATGGTGAGAACCCATGATTCCCTTGTTCTGGCTTTTGCATGTTTTCCCCTGATTGGTGAATATTTTGCCTCTCTGTTTTATGTATGCAGTTATGTATATTCATTTTCCTTCTTTAATATGTATTAGTTCTAGAAAGTTCCTTGTTCCTCGACGCCCCATTGGATCCTTCCCTGAGTCCCTCCTATGTGGTGTTCCCATTGGTTCCCTTCCTGTCAATCCCACCTGCTTGTCTCTATCTCATTGGCTGAGATCCCTTTCCCCACCTGTTCTGTACCCAGTTTAAGATCTCTGGATGCTCCCAGCAATTGGCCTCTTTGTCCCTGTGATTTCACTGGAATAAACGTGCATGGAACACATACGGAGAGTCCCCTCTCTTTACTTCTTTGCCTTCGCCTGCGTTCCTGCTTAACAGTGACAGGATACAACCCCTTTTGGGTGAGGAGCTGTACCCCTTTTTCATTGTGTGTTGAGCACCGAGTGCTGCCTTCCAGAGGGGTTTCAGCGTTGACCTCTGGGCTTCTTTGTGTCGGCACACGAGGGGTTAAACCCCCTTCTGCCAGCTCCCAGTGGCTGAAAACCCCTCCAGTTCTCTATGGACAAACTCTAAGGATCAATAGTTAGGCCACCTTGACTTTTTGAGTCTGTTGTTTTACAGGTCCAGGTATCCCCACAACCCAAACAAATAGACATGCCCCAGATTACCACACTTATCCCTCCCACCAACCAAGTTTCAGGGGGATGCCCAGAACCTGTACTCAGGGAAAGAGGAAAAGGTCAGTGGACAACATGGGAAAATTACATTCCATAAAAATTCTATTGCCTAATAATCTGGATTGCCTCAGGTGTGGGAGTCATATAACAAAACTCAAGTCATTCCAACCTCCTCAGCATATCATTTCAGTCAGGGTCCTAGCTTCAGACCAACTACCATTTCAATTTTACCAAACTCTTCAGTAGTTCTCAAACCCAAAATCTTTCTTCTTCTCTTAACTACTTACACCTTTTTTGTCTACAGCTGGAGAGAACTTTCAAGCTGTCACTTTGGCTCCTGTCAGTCCCTCTTCTCCCTCCTTCCAGGGGCCACAAACAGTTCCACATTCCCTTCTCTGCACAATTATGCTTCACATATTGCTTACCATTGCTAGATGCACTTCCCTCAAAATAGTAATTTTATGCTTTGCTCTGAGGAGATAGGAAGAGGTACACAATTTGATTCCATAATCATATGAAATCCTTTGTGAGCTCCCAAAACTAAATTGAAGGAGGAATCTTTCCCACCCACTGTGACAACCAGAGAAAAAAATACAAACATGTTAAAACATTGCTGGTGACAAACCAGCCATATATGAACATATAAGCCATATATGAACATAAATATAAAAACATGTAATCACTCAAAGCAGTGAAGAATGGCACCTTTTCAGTCCTGTTGTCACTTCACCCTCTCATGGAGCACTTCTAGAAGGAGAAAACTTGGTCCCACTTGGACCTACTTCAAAGGAGGAACTATCCACCTGCTATTCTTTTGTGTTCTCTGCCCTAGAAAGTTTCAGAGAATCTTTAATCAAACTAGCAAAAACAATCTGTGAAAACAAGCTTAGAAGACTTCAAAAATGCAACAATCACTAATAAAACTTATTTGGTAAAACTTATTTAAATTATTTACTACCTTAACAATACTGATGAGGATTTTTAGCACTATGTAGGCAAACTTGAGTTAGAGTAGCCAGCCATCTGTTTGAGAACTTTTGAATTTTAGATCAAATAGTTTTTGTCTGATCTATACATTCTGTCCTATTTTGCAAATTTGGACTCTATTCATGTAAAATTTATTCTTTGTGTGTGATGTTAGAGTGGTCCTCAAGGAAAAGGATACCACTCTCCTTTCTTGCTCACTTATCCCGCTGGCATTTGAAGCCATAGTTGCTATTACAATCATTAGGTACAAGGTCCTGCTAGGATGGTTGACTAATCCAGGACCAAACGACCATGCTCCCATACTGGGGACGCTGTTCTGAAAATACAAAAAATATAAACCATTTAATGTTTTTCATTTTGGAGTTTCATGTTTTGTTGCAGCTTCATCTATGACGGATTTTCTGCTTACTGTATTGTCCAATAGTTCTCCGTGTTCCTCTTTGTCCAGAGCTAATTTTATTCACATAATTTAGAAGTCTCTAGTAGTAGATCTCACACCTTTGTGAGTAGTCAAAAGTCCTTTCCACTTCTGCTTAAGGAGCTCTTTGTTCCACGTCCGGACATACACCCAGTCTTCTGGCTGGTGAGGATATACTTGAACATTCAGGTGATACTAATTAATACTCATTATTAGTGAGACTGAAACAACAAACCTGCCAGCCAACCCAAAGGGCTGGAAGGAGGATCCAGGAAACTACAGGCCTGGCAGCCTGACCTAAGTGCCCAGCAAGGTTATGGAATAGATCATCTTAAGTGTGATCACATGGCACCTACAGGATGGCCAAGGGCTCAGGCCCAGCCAGCATGGATTTAAGAGGGGCAGGTCCGGCCTGGCCAACCTGATCTCCTTTTATGACCAGGTGACCTGCCTGGTGGATGCAGGAAAGGCTGTGGATGTAGTCCACCTGGACTTCAGCAAAGCCTTTGAGACTGTCTTAGGTTGCAATGTAAGATATAACCAAAAGTATGTATTCTATCACCATCTGTTAAAACCAGGTGGGGCAGTGTTCTTTATCTCTTCCCTGACACATCCCTGATAACTCTCTCTGGAGAGATATTTTTCTGTTAATGGGCTATCAAGCCTTACTGCATGACGCATAAAATTACATCATCCCGTTGTGAGATGCTTCACCGAGGGGAAGGAACCAAGCATTCCTACCTGGATATAAGCTGAGATTGTGAGGAACATCACACTCAGCCCTTACCTACTGGATTCCCAGAGGACAAGAGCTACATAACTACCAGTGGACCTTCAGAGGAAGACCAGACCCTTCTACAGGATCACTGCTTCAACAGAACCATATCTATCAGCTCTATCTATCTATCTATCAGAGAGGACTGCAGCCACTATTTAATCAGACTGCTACCACCACCCTGACTGACAGGATGTCAGGTTGTATACTGACTCCGTCAGTGTTTTTGTACTATTGCATTTATTTTTAATTTTTCTATTAAATTGTGGTTCTTATTTCGAGCCTCTCACTTGTTTGCTCTCAAACTAGTATATCTTTTGGCGCCCATTGTGAGGCCAGTTCTGAGAGAAGTCAGAATTACAATTTTGTGTTACAGAAACCACCTATTCACCATGATGCTCAACATGCTCTCTATATTTTTCCACACGTGGGGAACTACCTTGTCTTGGGGCGACTTTATGATGTGTATCCCCTATTGCTGCTCTATGCCCAGAAATTAATTTTGTGCCTTTCTGTGCCTTTAAACTGAGCCTGAGAGAGGGGAGACAAAAAAACCAAGCGAACTTTTCAAAGCAGTTTGCTCAAGGGCACAGATACACACTCCTCTGCTTCTAACATCAGCAAGAGGGGAGGAAGCACCCTGCTTGCTTTTCAACCAGCTTTCAGCTCCTTTTCTCCAGAGGGAGATGGTGAGTTGAACTTTGTTTTCCTGGGACTTCGGGATTTTTTCCTCCTTCTCTTCTGGACTGTTTCAACATCAGAACACATTGGGAGAATTTTCCACCAAGGCCCCGGAGGTGGGCCCACACCGACCCAGCTTTGAGGAGGAGGAGAGAGACTACACCTACAGAAGGACTCTGAAATCTTCCCAGGTTTCTCTCCACAGCAAGAGGTTTTATTATTTAGCATTATTACCCTTTTCCAGTGTGTTTGTTAAATAAATAGTTTTTATCTCTTTCACTTTCCTCCAAGGAAAATTTTTTTTTCCCAAACCTGGTGGGGGAGGGTTGGTTGTAATCTGCCTTCTATCAGAGGATATTTTCCTCCAAATTTGTCCAAATGGGCACAAACCGGCATGTTGTAATGCTTCTGTTGAGACCAAGATATGGTATAAAAATTGCTTTATTGATTTATTATGTCTATTGGATGATAACCTCCGAGGCAATGGACATCATTCTGAATATACACTCAACTTTATTTAACTGTCCTAGTCTGGGCTGCTATGTCTGTGGGCCTCCTCAACAATCACACCCAGCCCCTGGGGGTAAGAGTAGAGAATGGTTTTTCCCAGCCTTTCAGACCTGACACAGCAGTTTTTGAAAATATTGAATTCCCTCTGCATGTCAAGGATGGCATAATCTTCTTGTCAGTTCCGTTTTCTTTTTTCTCTATGACCTGCACCATGTATACCATGCTTAGAGTCAGAACAATGCTTGGTGTGGCACTGCATCCTCAGGATGAGAAGAAATGCAGCAAAGCAACAGGCACCATGTCTACACAAACTGTCACAGAGAGGAAAAAGAACCAAAAGAACAGTCAGTGTCTTCACACAAACCATAACCGAGCCATGACAGCCTAAGCTGGTAGCAGCTGCCCCCGTCCAGAAGAAGAAATCAAAAAGCAAATCAATCTGCATAGTGACTGATGACAAGACAGCTCAACCTTCGCACCCAGCAGAAGACACAGAGTCGGAGATCATCACCTGCTCTCTATCCCTGGGTGAGCTGCGTGACCTGCGGAGAGAGTTCACCCGCCAGACGAATGAGTCCATCCTGATCTGGCTGCTCCACATCTGGGACACTGCAGCCAATGACACCATTCTGGACAAAAGTGAGGCCAGGCAACTGGGATATCTGTCCTGGGATGTGGTCATTGACCAGGGGATCGGGAGAATCCAAGAAACTCTCAGCATCTAGCGGCAACTGCTGACAAGTGTAAGGGACAGGTACCTTTGTAAAGAAGACCTCCAGGTGCACCAAGGAAAATGGAGCACAATGGAACAAGGTATCCGGTGCCTGAGGGAATTGGCTGTACTGGAGATAATTTTCTCAGAAGACGAGAGATTTCCTAGGAGCCCAGATGCTGCGCAGTGCACGTCACAGATGTGGTTGAGATTTGCACATCTTGGACCAGAGATATAATCCCATTACCTAGTGATGCTGCAATGGAGGGAAGGAGAAGACAAGGTGGGAATGTTGGTCAACAAACTAAAAATTTATGAGGACACTGTCACCACCCCATTACGTACCCATGTCTCATCTGTGGAAACAAAGCTGGCTGAGCATGTCCGGAGCTTGGAAGAGAAAACTGAAGAGGGACATCAGAAACTGAGAAAGGAGCTTAAGAAAGGAATTTACCACACCTCCCCAGAACCAACAAGAGACTCCGCCATTAGGAGTGGTCATCCCCCAGCCAGGGAGAGAGGATACACTCCATGAGGTAACCTGTTTTTTTCTTCAGGAGCATGGAGAAGACAACAAAGGACATTTGACCTATCAGGCTTATAGAATGGGTAGACTGGGTGAGGAATTCCATGCTTGTAAACCTCTTTTGGAATGTGTGCATGTGGCTATCTAACTATCACAGCCTAAGTTCATACCCTTGGGGTTTTACTAATAATGGTACCTATTGTAGGGGAGGAAAACAGGGGTGTGTTTTCTCCCAACCCTTCAGCCACTTCTTCAGGCCTACCACAACAGTTTTTGAAGGGTTTAAATTTCCCCTAGATGCTAAAGATACTGTACTCTTGCTGATGTTTTTGCTAAGTTTATTCAATGTCTTGGTTTTGAAAGAGAGGTGTCTGCTAAGGAAGGCGGAAGCCTCCCTTGAAATGGCAGATGTAGCTCCTTTCCCTCTGAGTTATTATAATTTTGAAATCAAGGGCCTTTAGGCAAAGATGTGGGAAATAGGAATAACAGTTCTTTACTATTATATATCTATATGTGTATAACCAGTCAAACAAACAGCAATAACTATGGCAGTAAAAGCAAACAATCACAAACCCAGTGCCAGCCTTCTCGGCTGTCAGGCCCTTTCCCCTCGGGTGCAGTTCCGCTCGCAGCCGGCAGGGGCGCTGGCGGCTCCCGGTGAGCAGGGCAGGTGCGATGGTTCCCCCGCGGCTGCAGGGGGCGCTCCGGAGCGAGCTCGGGGAGCACGCAGCACTGGTGGCCTGGGATCCCGGGGGGGATGGAACAAAGGCTTCACAAACCCCAGACAGCTGGCCCCGGTGTCCAGCTGGAGCGTCGGGAACAGCAGGCTGGAATGGCAGGCTGGAACGGCAGGCTGGAGCAGCAGGCTGGACCGGCAGGGATGAGCACAAATCCCGGGTGGCAGACGAGATGTATCCAAACGGGAAACCCCCCGGAGGTCCAGGCAGGCAGGACGAGCACAGCTACAATGCAGCGAAGGCTTGAATCTGCGGTGGGGCAGGGCAGCCACAGCCCGGCCTCCAGCGGGGCAGGGAAGGTGGGCCGGGGATCCTGGGATCTTTCTCCGCAGAAAGAAAAATGGCCGAAAAGAACCAGGCTCCTCTCCCCGAGAACGCCAAGAGCCAACTGACTCCACACCCACGTGAAACAAAGGCCCACCCCACCCCCAATGGGCAGCTCTTTTGTCTTTCGTAAGTACAGCCATTTGTCCCCTAGCAACATGCATATGGGAAAAAATTCCTTTAACAGGAAAAAAAACTAGGACTAAACTAAAACCCCAACAGCTCGTCAAGTAGAAGAGGCAATGAATCAAATGAAACAGCATTTTGATTGTGCTCTGTCTTCTATGGAAGAAAAGCTCCATCAGAAGCACGAGCCACAACAGGGTCCCACCGAGTCCCGAAAGGGTGTGGCCCAGACGGCCCTGCAACTACAGGAATGGGCTCGAGTCGAGCCCTCTGCTCCACCTCCCAACTGAGCCAGGACGTAGCACGTACAGCGGATGTTCCCAACCTTTGGGAAGTGAACCTTCACTTGGAGGCTGACGACCTCACATTTGGACAACCACTCGGATTCTGGGAACAGTCACCGAGTGTGCATGCTAATCGCCGCAGAAATTGTTTACGCTGTTATAATAGCTTGTGATTGCGCTTGTGCTGTGGGGGCTGTGGGGAAGAGCTTACTAGGGGAACTTGGAATGTAGATGAGCGAGGTAGTTTATGCCGAGAATGTTATCAAGTGCCTGGGACAAGAAGTTTTAGGCAGTGTGCGTCTATCGTGCTCGGAATTCCACCACAACAGATTAGAGTTAGCTCATTTAGGGATCCACACAAGTTTTTACTAAGCTTGGAAGTGTGGGCAGGGAAGGAAGCCATCAGACATCTGCAAGTGAGTAAAAAAGACCACTGCAACCCAGGCATGGTGCCCTGCATGTGGCTCCTCCTCTCAAGTACTTTCACCCTGAGTAAAGCTGTGATAACTTCAGTGTCAGAAAGAGAAAACGTGTGGGTAACATGGGTTCACCAGGCGAACCAGACAGATTTCTGTCTGGCCATGGGGTCGGCAGCAGATCCATTTCGCACATGTCTAATTGGCGTGCCATGGATCTCACTCGAAGACACGTTTCAAAAATGGGTGACAGATATAGGGAAAATCAATGAGGAAGTGGAACAACAAATGCAAAGCAAAAGAAACCAGGGCGAGTGCTTAGGTTGTTGGTCTAGCTATCGGCACTCCTTGCAGCAAACCCGTATTGTTGCCAATTTAACAAAAAATGCAACCTTGCCTCTTCAAGAGCTACAGCTTTATGGGTCCCTCTTTCCCAGTACGCTTGTTAACGTAATGCCATGGACCAACTGTTCCAATGTGGTGCCTCCAATGCAATATGCCAGTGGGTCTGGGGTTTTCTTCTTTGGAGATCCTTGGGAGGACTATCAGGCAAGACAGGGCATGGCCTCCTTTCCATGGAAACAGAACGTATCAGGACACTCCATTGGAGGCTGGAACTTGCCGGCCACGTTGGGAGGAGCTGAGTCTATTGACACAACCGGAGGAAAGGTTTTACCTCCTGGAGTGTTTTTGATATGCAGAGATAGAGCATGGAATGGGATTCTGCATAGTCCAATTGGGGGTCCTTGCTACCTGGGAAAGCTAACTATGTTTGCCCCTTCTATACGAGCATGGAAAAACATTACGGCATCAGAAAGTTGGAAAAATAGGATGCGAAATAGATACCAGCGTAATGTTTCCACGTTTGATAAAGATTGTAATGATAAGGTAAACATTATGAGTTTGAGTGCATTTATACCATTGGCTATTTTTAACCCAGGGGGTGCTGCAGCTCATGGCTATAACAATATGAAAAAGTTGGCCCGTTGGTCAGAAAAGGAATTTAATAGGACTTCCCATATATTAAATGAGCTTTTAACTGATGTAGATAGCATTAGGCATGCTGTACTACAAAATCAAGCTGCGATTGATTTTTTATTGCTAGCTCATGGCCATGGTTGCAAAGTTTGAAGGTATGTGTTGTATGAACCTGTCAGACCATTCCCAGAGTATCCATCGACAGCTCTCAGAACTGCAAGATACTTTTCAAAGGATACAGATCCATACAGACAGCTTCTCTGAGTGGCTGTCCTCACTTGGTCTGACAGGGTGGTTAGGAAACCTGGTTCAAGAAGGATTACGTCTGCTAGCTACACTAGTAATTGTAGCAGTAATAATTTGTTGTGTTTTTGGGTGCATACGGAAAGCTTTAGAGAAAGTTGTTCATCGGGCTTGGCTTGTGCAAGAAGAAAAAGGGGGAATTGTAGAGAAATGGCTGAGTGAACAGGGACATGTATACATGCACAATCCAAGCTATATTAGTGAACTGTCCTTGACTAGGGAAAAAAGAGAAGAGCAGTGCTGATGTGGCAAGCAACGTGATGTTGGGGAGGGGGATGCTGACCATAGAAAGAGAAAGACTTATGTTAGTTAGTCGCGTGCATATTAATCTGTAACCAATCGCTTGCTATTAAAGGCCGCGTGAACAGTAGCTGTAATCCAATAGTATGGAGCTTGCTTACGTGTGCTTGAGGAATTAGAGTATAACTATGGGTCTGACAATAGAATAAATGGAGTTCCATCATATCTCTATGAGAAGCGTGGTTCATCCCGGCAGATCTCTGGCTATTGAAACCTACCTGTGTCCTGGCAGCCTGAGTACAAGAACTGAAGGAGAAAGAAAAAGGGAAGTCGGTGAAAGTGAGTGCAGTTTCCCATAGGCAAGGATCTGACCCACTGGAAGGTACCTTCCATATGTATTCACAAGACCACTGTTAGAAGGGCCCTGCCTATAGTCAGGCAGAGGCACAGGACAACCGTGTCTACTGAACCATGTGGATTTGATGGCCTGTCACGTCAGACCCACAAGAATACAAGGCTTTGGTTGACACTGGTGCACAATGTACTCTAATGCCATCAGGATATGTGGGGCCAGAAACTGTCTCCATTTCTGGGGTTCTCAAGAACTGACAGTGTTAGAAGCTGAAATGAGCTTGACTGGGAAGGACTGGCAGAAAAAACCCATTGTAACTGGCCCAAATGCCCCATGTATCCTGGGCATTAACTACCTTAGGAAAGTATACTTCAAAGACCCAAAGGGACAGTGATGGGCTGTTGGAATTGCTGCTGTAGAGACTGAAGGAATTAAGCAACCTTGCCTGAAAATCCTTTGTTGGGGTCACTGAGCCAGCAGCTGTGATGGCCAAGGGGCCAGGGAGCCCCGAAATAGCAAAGGCCTGCTGGTGGAAAAACTCAGAGGTTTGAAAACATCCTTCTTACCACGTGTAAAGAAAGGAAAAGCCCCTCCTACAATGCCTTGTGAATGAATTGTAGCCCTACCCACCTCCTGACCTTCCCTATTAGTTCCCTTACCCTAGTCCTGCCTTTGTACCACCCCCGTGCCCTCAGATCATTGGCTCTGTAACACTATGTAAGCCTGCTTCTGAGCAGGCCACTTCTCTCGTATCCGTTCACCCTTTGCGGTGAGACTGAAATAAACCTCATCCATGGAATTACCATGCGGGAGAGCCCTCCTGACTACTTATCTCTGGTAATATTGAGCTATCTGGCTTGAGTGTGTGTGTGTGTGAGATCTGCGTCTAAACGGCTGTGCAGGGATGAAGGAGTAAGGTCTCTAGGTCCTATATGGCATCACGCTAAGCAATCTCTTGCCAGGGATGCTTCAGGGGAAAACACAGTGAACTCCCCTCCACCCGAACACCACCACATGGCAAAGTGGCCACCCAAACTTGGACTTTTGCTAAAAAAGTCCCTGGAAATGTCCCTGGGGCCGCTGGCCTATCAGGAGTCATGTTTTGGTGCTGCTGCTCCCGAGGGGCAGATTTGAGTTTTATTAGACCTGCTTCGAAGGGTGGCTGCGACCCTTCCAGACACAAGAGGAACAGCCAAACACCAGAGGACCACGCTGTGAGTTTTATTTGACCCCCAGAGCACCAGGCTTGTGTAAGCGGTATTCTGTTTGGGTGCCTTTTTGCACTCTTTTGTTTTACCTTTTCCTCTCAGTGTTGGGAAGAGTGTTCTGGGGAAGGATAGGTGGGAAAGTAGCCCTTCCCCAAAAGGAGGTATATACCCAAGTTAAGATTTATCTTAAGGCGGGAAAATTCCCCTTTTCTAAGAGAAGCCTGAAAAGTATTGTCCGGTGGCTGTTTGAATATTTCCCAGGTGTGTCTAAGGTTTCTGTTCAGTCTCTGGGGTTCTGGGATAAAGTTGGGGAGAAGCTAACTCTACTCAGACAAAGCAGAGATTGCAAGGTTTTTCCCTTTGTTAGTTGTTATTTTTAAATCAGTTAAAAATTCAGAGACTGAATCAGCAGCGCTGGGAAATCTGGGTCCCTTTGGTGGTGGTGCTCCTTTGTTCCTTCCCTCTTCCTGTGTTCCCCCCACCCCTGACCCTCGGGGGACACCAGAAAATAAAAGCCACCACACGCTATAAGGGAGCCACCAGCCCCCTGATCTTTCCGGATCCCCCCTAGTCTCTCCTCAGGTCGGGATTGATCACCCCACCTTGGAGAAACCCCTAACCCTCCTTCTGACCCCCCAAAGTCCTACAGTGTCGACCTTAGTTAGTTCACAAGATGGCGGCTGCTGTGTGTTCGGCTCCGCCATGTTGCCTTCTTCTTCGAATTTGCTGCGGGAACCCCTGGCCCCTCCCTAACCCTGCCCACTGCATTGCTGTGTGCCCCTGCATTGGTCCACTGCTCTGGGATGGGGTGCGCCTTTGTGTTGGGCCCCTTTCCCGTGGCAGTGCGTGTGCCCACGGCGGCCCCTCCCCTCGTCACCAGGTGTCCCCTTCCGGCTGCGGGCCCCTCCCCCAGGGCCATGTGGGTGCCCATGGCAACCCCTCCCCTCCTGGCTGTGAGTCCTGCCCATATTCACGCCCCCTCCACCAGTGGTCCTGCCCCGGGCCAATCCATCCCCACTGCCGCCCCTGGCTAGCTGCTCCCTGCTGTCTCCCTTGCTCCTGAATATAAACCTGGCCCTGCCATATTCTTTGTCTTTGTCCCTGGACCCCTTCACATGTGTGGCTGCATTAAACTCCTCCTGTGGAATGCCATACAAAGACCCTTCCCGTCTCTTTGTCATCAACCCATGTTCTGGAGCTATCCGTGCATGTGTGCTGTGTGTCTGCACCACCGAGCAGCTTCGTACTGAAGACGCTTCCAGAAGGTCGCGGCACCTCATCATCCGTCCAGCTGCTGTGACACTTAAGACCACCCTGACTAACAGGGTGTCAGGTTGTATCCTGACTCTGTCAGTGTTTTTGTACTATTGCATTTATTTTAGTTTTCCTGTTAAATTATAATTCTGACTTGTGATCTCCCACTGGTTTGTTTTCAAACTAATACACCCCGGTACTTGGCACTGGTGAAGCCATACCTTGAGTACTGTGTCCAGTTCTGGGCCCCTCAATTTAGGAAGGACATTGAGATGCTCGAATATCTCCAGAGGAGGGCAACAAGACTGGTGAACGGCCTGGAACACAAGCCATAATGAAGAATGGCTGAGGGAGCTGGGATTGTTTAGCCTGGAAAAAAGGAGGCTCAGGGGAGACCTTATCACTCTCTACAACTACCTGAAAGCAGGCTGTATTCAGGTGGGGGTCAGTCTCTTCTCCCAGGCAACAACTGACAGAACAAGAGGACACAGTCTTAAGCTGTGCCAAGGGAAGTTTAGGTTGGACATCAGGAAAAAATTCTTCACTGAAAGAGTGATTGGGCACTGGAATTGTCTGCCCAAGGAGGTGGTGGAGTCACCGTCCCTGGATGTGTTTAAAAAAAGACTGCATGTGGCACTCAGTGCCATGGTTTAGTTGATGAGGAAGTATTAGGTCATAGGATGGACTTGATGATCTTAAAGGTCTTTTCCAACCTAGTTCATTCTGTGATTCTTTACCATGACTCAACCATGATTACACCCTCTGGGTGAAGCAGCAGTACCACCCACCCTGAGGGTGTCATCTCTGCTAAAGGGCCATCATGAACTCAATGGCTCCAGCAGAATAGACCACTGGAACAACCATCAGGGACTCCAAAAATATCCTATGACTCATAGGATAACATCACTCCATTTTGAAACTCCCTGCCTTGGGGGAGGTACTGAACATTCCTGCATGGACTTTGAGGGTATATGATCTTGAGGTGTAGGGAGTGAAACCACCACTGCAAGGATTCAGAGGGGGGCCAGAACTCTTCTGCAGGACCACCGCTTTCAGCCATCACTTCAACAGCATGGCTACCACTGCTTAACTGGACTGCGACTAACACCGTGACCAACAGGGTGTCAGGTTGTACTCTGTGATTTTAAACCAGTCTTTCTGTATTCATTGCATTTATTGTAACCTTGCTAGTAAATTGTAACTGCGACTTAAAATCTCTCACAAGGTATTTGTACGGGGTTAATTTCTCCTGCTGGTTTACCTTCAAACTAGCACACATTTTGGTGCCCAATGTAGGGCTTGTACTCATGACCCTGAGATTAAGGGTCTCATGCTCTACTGACTGAGCCAGCTGGGGAGAACATTCCTTTCTGGAGCCTGCAGCAGAAGGGATCTGGGCAGGCCCTGACTACCAGTGCTGGACTGGATGTTCAAAGGAAGAGTTCCTGCTATAAATCATGACACCAATGCCATGTGGAGCAAGTGGATTGCTCTAATCACACAGTAAGCCTGGATAGGAAATCCCGATTGCCCTGGAATTCTGGAGATCATAACAAACTGGCCCAAAGGTGAGAGTTATGGACTACCTTCTGAAGAAGAAAAGGAGCAGGTGACACATGCCAAGGTAGCCCCACCATATAACCAACTACCAGAGAATGAGAAGCGGTATGTCTTCTTCACTGATGGTTCCTGCCAAATTGTAGGTGCTAACCTGAAATGGAAAGCTGCTGTATGGAGCCCCACATGGCGAGTTGTAGAAGCTACCAAGGGACAAAGCGGATCAAGTCAGTTTGCAGAGCCTAAAGCTGTCCAGCTGGCTTTGGATATCACTGAATGAGAGAAGTTGTCGAGACTCCATCTCTACAATGACTCGTGGATGGTAGCTAATGCTCTGTGGGGATGCCTGGATTGGTGGAGAAAGGCCAGCTGGCAGCACAGAGGGAAACCCATCTGGGCCGCTGAGATTTGGTAGGACATCGCTGCCTGGGCGGAGAGGCTGATTGTGAAGGTCTGACATGTAGATGCACATGTACCCAAGAGCTGGGCTAATGAAGAACATCATAAACAAGCAGGTGGATCAAGCTGCCAAGGTGAAAGTATCACAGGTGGATCTGGAGTGGCAGCACAAGGGAACATTACTTCTAGCTGTGTTGGTTTTGCACGGCCTGTTTTTTGGTAGTGGGGGGGCCACAGAGGTGGCTTCTCTGAGAAGCTGCTAGAAGTTTCCACCATGTCTAGCAGAGCCAATTCCTGATGGCTCTGAAGATGGACATGCTGCTGGCCAATTAGAGAGGTTGGTAATGCCTCTGTGGTAACATATTTAAGAAGATCAAAATGAAGTGGGTACATGCAGTTTTTTCTACCCCTAGAGATTGCTGAGCAAGAAAAGTGGCCCATACTTTATACCGACTCCTGGATGGTAGCTAATGCCCTATGGGGGTGGCTGCAGCAGTGAAGGAAGAGCAATTGGAAACGCAGGGGTAAACCCATCTGGGCCGCTGCATTATGGCAGGACATTGCTGCATGGGTAGAGAACATGACTCTGAAAGTACGTCATGTAGATGCACACATGCCCAGAAGTTGTGCCACTGAGGAACATCAAAACAATGAATGGATAGATAAGGCCGCCAAAATTGGAATAGCTCAGGTGGACCTAGATCGTGAAAGAAAGAGTGAACTACTTATAGGCCAATGGGCCCATGAAACATCAGGGCATCTTGGAAGGGATGCAGCATACACATGGGCTCATGATCAAGGGGTGGACCTGACTATGGAGGCCATCACACAGGTTATCCATCAGTGTGAAACATAGGCCACCATCAAGTGAGCCACATGAGTGAAGTCTCTGTGGAATAGAGGGTGGTGGCTGGGTTTCCAGTATGGTGAAACCTGGCAGACTGATTACCTTGAGCCATTGCCACAAACGTGCCAAGGCAAGAGTTATATCCTCATCATGGTAGAGGGAACAACTGGCTGGCTGGAAACGTACCCAGTAAACCATGCCACTGCCCAGAACACAATTTCAGGTCTTGAAAGACACATTTTGTGGTGACATGGAACACCAGACAGAATTGAGTCAGACCATGGGACTCATTTTCGAAATAATCTTGTAAACTCCTGGGCAAAGAGACATGGCATTAAGTGGATGTATCACATTCCCTATTGTCCACAGGTCTCTGGGAAGATTGAAAGAGATAATGGGCTGCTGAAAACTATGTTAAGAGCACTAGGTAATGGGACATGGAAGCACTGGGATGCAAATGTGGCAGAAGCCACTTGGCTAGTTAGCACTAGGGGATCTGCTAACCGCCCAGGTCCTGCCCAAACTAAGACACTGTGGAAGGAGACAAGGTCCCTGCATTACACATAGGGAAGTGGCTGGGGAAGACAGTGTGGATTTCTTCCCCCGTGGGAAAAGACAAACCCATTTGTGGGATTGTCTTTGCCCAAGGACCAGGGTGTACTTGGTGGGTGATGCAGGAGGATGGGGAGACCTGGTGTGTACCTCAAGGAGATTCAACCTTGAGGTAAGAATAATCTATAGTGTAAGTTATATGTTGCAGGAGGTAAAGTAGCAGGGTGACGTGAACTGAAGAATGAATTTTGCGAGGAGCAAGAAGGATGTGATGATGAACTGGGACAGTGTCGTTGCCCAACAATCAAGTTTACTGTTTCTCCTGTCCTGACCCCACATCCTGCTGGAATGGAGACTACCTGGAGGCATGTGAAAAGACAGGCGATAGCAGTTAATAAAAATGTATATTTGGTATAGAGATGGTTTAAGGACATAGTTTAAGCTGTATGTGTGGGTAAGAAAGGATTCTAGTAATGAGAATATATAGATTATATGGGATCCGAGCATGACGCAAATGGTATGGAATAAGGGGTGGAGATTGTATTGGGTCTGACTGAGGTAAAGTTCACAGCCTTTACAGTGCTGTGCTTTACATTGGTAGCTGGAAGGGCGTTCATAACATACCAGTGCTTTGGCTACTGCCGAGCAGCGCTGTCCCTCTGACATTCCTTCCCCCCATCAAAGGGGATGGGAGGGGGCAAGATCCTGGGAGGGGACACAACCAGGCCAGCTGACCCAAATTAGCCAAAGGGATATTCCATACTATATGACATTAGCTCAGATATAAAGTTGGGATCCATCCTAGGGTGGTGAGGGAGCTGGCAGATGAGCTTGTGAAGCTGCTCTCCATCATTTACCATCAGTCCTGGCTCATTGAGGAGGTCCCAGATGACTGGAAACTGGCCCATGTGACACCCATCCACAAGAAAGGCCGGAAGGAGGATCTGGGAAACTACTGGCCTGGAAGCCTGATCTTGGTACCTGGCAAGGTTATGGAACAGAAGTGGGGATTACACTCATCTTGAGTGTAATCACATGGCACCTACAGGATGGCCAGGGTATCAGACCCAGTCAGCATGGGTTTAGAAGGAGCAGGTCATACTTGACTGTTGGAAAAGTTCGACGAACTCAGTGGGGGGAGACATTTGCAGACAACCAATATGATTGATAGAAGCAAGCTCCGTTTATTAGCAATCCAGAGGCACTTATATAGTATACAAGCTTGTTAACTCTTAGTTGGCTTAAACCTATCAAAGCGCAGTTCTGCTTCTACATAATTAGACTACATTGGCAAGCTTCTACTAGTTATGTTATGATTAAAGAATTCAGAGTTCACCCTCCCTTCTCCTGGTCAGTACATCTTATCTGCACAGCTGCACATCCTCAAAACACCCTTTTTCTTTTCAGGCTTGTTTCTCACACCAGTGCTTTCTCATGCAGGCAGTTTCTCTCACAAACCTTTGCTTGCAGGCCTTTTGCTTGTACAGTTCTTTTATTGATCCCATAATGCTATCAATGACCCATGCCCCTGATCCTCTAACCATTCTTCAACAATTCCCCCTTTTTCTTTTTTTACAAGCAACACTTGATTGGTTACAGACGTAGTGACTTTGTATATCATCTTCTGCAAGCATTGGCATAGGCAAGGTAAGCACACTATTATTAATAAGATTACCAGTCCTACAGTAATCAAATGCTGCACGAGTGAGACTAGCCATGGTCCTAATCCAAGTGACTCTAACCATCCTTCTAAGCCGAGATCGTTTTCTTTCTGCAATTGTGTGGTTAATCGATGTAACTCACTTATCTGCTTGTGAATCGATTGGGAGTGATCGGACAAATTCATACAACACATTCCATCAAAATCTTCTCAACCATGTCTGTGAGCTAGCAACAGAAAGTCAATCGCAGCTCGGTTTTGCAAGGTAGCATGCCTCACTGAATCTACATCTACTAAGAGCTCTGATAATGCTTTTGAAGTGGCATTAGTTTGCTTAGCAAGCCAGCAGCCTAGCTTGTTTAATAAGCCAAGGGCTTCGGCAGATGCAATTCCAGGGGCTAAAAAGGATGCACTTATTATGGCTGCGGGGGGACCAAAATTTTACATTACTTGACCAACCTGATCTCCTTTTATGACCAGGTGACCCACCCGGTGGATGCCGGAAAGGCTGTGGATGTTGTCTATCTGGACTTCAGCAAGGCCTTTGACACTGTCTCCCACAGTAAACTCCTGGAAGAGCTGGTAGCCCACGGCTTGGACAGGTGCACTGTTTGCTGGGTTAAGAACTGGCTGGATGGCCGGGCCCAGAGAGTGATGGTGAACGGTGCTGCATCCGCTTGGTGGCCAGTCACTAGAGGTGTCCTCCAGGGATCTGTGCTGGGCCCTGTCCTGTTTAATATCTTTACTGATGATCTGGATGAGGAGATTGAGTCTACCATCAGTAAATTTGCAGATGACACTAAGCTGGGAGCTTGTGTCGATCTGTTGGAAGGTAGGAGAACTCTGCAAAGGGACCTGGACAGGCTGGATAGATGGGCTGAGCCCAACAACATGAAGTTTAACAAGTCCAAGTGCCGAGTCCTGCATTTTGGCCACAACAACCCCCTGCAGCGCTGCAGGCTGGGGACAGTGTGGCTGGACAGTGCCCAGGTAAAAAGGGAGCTGGGAGTGCTGGTCGACAGCCACCTGAACATGAGTCAGCAGTGTGCCCAGGTGGCCAAGAAGGCCAATGGCATCCTGGCCTGTATCAGGAGTAGTGTGGCCAGCAGGAGCAGGGAAGTCATTCTTCCCCTGTGCTCGGCACTGGTGAAGCCACACCTTGGGTACTGTGTCCAGTTCTGGGCCCCTCAATTTAGGAAGGACATTGAGATGCTCGAATGTGTCCAGAGGAGGGCAACAAGGGTGGAGAAGGGCTTGGAACACAAGCCATAATGAAGAACAGCTGAGAGAGCTGGGGTTGTTTAGCCTGGATAAAAGGAAGACTTAGGGTGACCTTATCACTCTCTACAACTACCTGAAAGCAGGCTGTATTCAGGTGGGGGTCAGTCTCTTCTCCCAGGCAGCCAGTGACAGGACAAGAGGACACAGTCTTAAGCTGTGCCAAGGGAAGTTTAGGTTGGACATTAAGAAAATGTTCTTCACAGAAAGAATGATTAGGCATCGGTATGGGCTGCCCAGGGAGATGGTGGAGTCACCGTCCCTGGAGGTGTTTAAGAAAAGAGTGGATGTGGCACTCAGTGCCATGGTTTAGTTGATAAGGTGGTATTGGGTCATAGGTTGTCTCGATGATCTCAGAGGTCTTTTCCAGCCTAGTTAATTCTGTGATTGTGTGATTGTAATCTCTTTAATAAATCGTAACTCTCACCTGAAATCTCTCTTGAGGCAGTTGACGGATCACCACCTCTAACATTAAAAAGAAAAGAAGGGTAGTCATAGTAGGGGACTCGCTTCTGAGGCGAACAGAGAGTCCCATATGCTGACCAGACCCAACCCACAGGGAGGTCTGCTGCCTCCCTGGGGGCTGGATACGGGATATCACTGAGAGACTTCCTGGGCTGATTCAGCCCTCTGACTATTACCCATTGCTGATATTCCAGGATGGCAGTGATGAGATTGAAAAGAGGCGTGTCAGAGCAATTAAAAGGGACTTTAGGGCACTGGGTCAGGTGATTGATAGGGCGGGGGCACAAGTAGTTTTTTCCTCAGTCCCTTTGGTGGTAGAAAAATACAGTAAAAGAAAGAGGAGAGCCCACATTATCAACAAGTAGCTCAAGGGTTGGTGTCACTGGCAGTAATTCAGGTTCTTTGACCATGAGGCAACCCTTACGGCACCTGGCCTGCTGGAACTGGATGGGCTGCATCTCTCTGTTAAGGGCAGAAGAATTTTAGCTCATGAACTGGCAGAACTCATAGAGAGGGCTTTAAACTAGGTTTGAAGGGGGAAGGGTGTGGGATATGCCCAGCCACTGCCCTGGAGGGATGTCTGCTGAGATAAAAGATTTCACAATCGCCCAGCAGGACTCCCTGGAAAGGAAACGACTTTTGGGTCATGGCGAGGAAAGGTAGACCCACAATCCTTTGGGATACCCTATGCAGATCATTCTGTAACCCATTGGTCTGTCCCAGACCCTCTGTAATCCATTGGTCCCCTTGCTGATCCCCTGTATCCCTATAAAGGCAAGCTCCCTCGAGAGAGAGCTCGTCCCTGGCCTCCCTTCGCCGGAGGGGACCCACAATAAAGCTACCTCTGTGCGGAACCAGCCACACGGGCCTTCTCGTCTCTCTCTCTGGTCTGGTTTGGCCTGGAGGCTGCCCTGCAGAGCTGAGCTGAAACCACGAGCTGATATCACTAAAGAGCTGACAGCTTCTGCAAGGGCTCCTCTGCCAGCAGCTGAGGGAAGACACCGGACCCCGGGAAGGCGATTCCTTTCGGGACCATCTCCCCAGACCGGTCATCTCTTCCTGGGTCACAGCCTCGGACCCCACCACCAGCTGTAATAGAAAGGGATGAAGCAGGGCTATCTGGAAGCAGGCCTAAGGGTGGCAAGCCTGAGTTAGGGTTGAAATCAGTAGCCCAGCTGAAGTGCATGTATACTAATGCATGCAGCATGGGTAACAAACAAGAAGAGCTGGAGACTATGGTATTACAACAAAGCTATGATGTATTTGCCATCACAGAAACATGGTGGGATGAGTCACATAGCTGGAGCACTGCACTGGATGGCTACAAGCTCTTCAGAAGAGACAGAAAAGTGAGAAGAGGTGGAGGGATGGCCCTTTATGTTAGGGAGGTTTTGGATGTCAGAGATATTGAAACTAATGATGATGAAGTTGAATGTTTATGGGTAAGAATTAAGGGGAAGGCCAAGAAGGCTGACATCCTACTGGGGATCTGTTATCGTCCACCCAACCAGGATGAAGAGGTAGACAACTTATTCTATAAGCAACTGGAGAATGTTTCAGGATCATCAACCCTTGTTCTTGTAGGCAACTTCAACCTACCAGACATATGCTGGGAACTTCATACAGCAGAAAAATGGCAGTCTAGAAAGTTTTTAGAGTGTGTGGAGGATAACTTTTTGTCGCAACTGGTGGGCGAGCCCACCAGGGGAGGGACTATGTTAGACCTGTTGTTCACAAATAGAGATGGGCTGGGGGGTGATGTGGAGGTTGGAGGCCGTTTGGGGCACAGTGATCATGAAATTATAGAATTCTCGATAATTGTTGAAATCAAAAGGAATATCAACAAGACCTTTACATTGGACTTCTGGAGGGCAGACTTTGGCCTGTTTAAGAGACTTATTCCAAGAGTTCATTGGGAAACAGCCCTTGAAAACAAAGGAGTTCAGGAGAGATGGGCGTGCTTCAAAACAGAGATCTTGAGGGCATAGGAACAGACTGTCCCTGTGTACTAAAAGATGAGTCGATGAGACAAACGTCCAGCCTGGATGAACAACAAAGTTTTGAAGGAACTTAAAAATAAAAAGAAGATGTATCATCTTTTGAAGGTGGGTCGAGTTTCTCAGGAAGCGTTTAAGGGGGCTGCTAGGGCATGTAGAAAAAAAATTAGGGAGGCCAAAGCTCAGTTCGAACTTAAATTGACAACTTCTGTTAAAAGTAATAAAAAAAGTTTTTACAATTAATGGTAAAAGGAAGGGTAAGACCGGCCTTTGTTCCTTATTGGATGAGGCAGGTAACCTAGTAACTAAAGATGAGGAGAAGGCGGAAGTGCTTTATGCCTTCTTTGCCTCAGTCTTTAGTGGGAAGACAGCTTGTCCTCAAGACGACGGTCTTCAGGGGTTGATAGATGGTGTCAGAGAGCAGAATGGTCCTCTTGTTAACCAAGAAGAGGCAGTCAGAAAACTGCTGAGACACTTGGATATTCATTAATCAATGGAACCAGATGGGATTCATCCCAGGGTGATGAGGGAGCTGGCAGATGAGCTTACAAAACTGCTCTCTATCATTTACCAAGAGTCATGGCTCACTGGCGTAGTTCCAGATGATTGGAAGCTGGCTAATGTGACACCCGTTTACAAAAAGGGTAGGAAGGAGTGTACCAGTTTGAAAACAAACCAGTGGGAGGCACCAAGTCAGAATAACAATTTAATGGGGAAATTAAAGAAAAGGAAAAAAACTAAAAGAAAACACTGGTTCAAACTGACAGAGTCAAGATACAACCTGACTCCCTGTTAGTCAGGGTGGTGGTAGCAGTCTGGTAGAATGGTGGCTGCAGTCCTCTGAAGCAGTGATCTTGTAGAAAAAAAGGGTCTGCTCTTCCTCAGAAGGTCCAGTGGTGGCTGTGTAGCTCCTGTCCTCTGGAAATCCAGTGGAAAGGGTGTCTGTGGTGTTTGGAATCTCAGATTATATCCAGGATGGAATACTTGGCTCCTCCCTCTGGGTGGAGCATCTCACAGTGGGGTAATGAGTCATGAGGCCAAGTGTTGATTAGGCTCATTAACAGAAGATAGTCTGGAGGGAGTTATCTCTGAGTCATGTGGCAGGACAATGATGGGCCATTAATAGAGAGATAGTCTGGGGGGAGGAGGCAAGGAAACACTGCCCCACCTGGTTTCAACAGCTCATGAGGATGGTAATAGAATACACTGCAACCCAGGACAAGGAGGATCCTGGTAATTACAGCCAAGTTAGCCTGACCTCAGTACCAGGTAAGGTAATGGAACAGTACTGAGGGCTATCACGCAGCACTTACAGGATGGCCAGGGCATCAGACCCAGCCAGCATGGGTTTACGAAGGGTAGGGCGTGCCTGACCAACCTGATCTCCTTCTATGACCAGGTGACCTGCCTGGTAGATGCAGGAAAGGCTGTGGATGTTGTCTACTTGGACTTCAGCAAGGACTGACACTGTCTCCCACAGCATACTCCTGGAAAACCCGGTAGCCCATGGCTTGGACAGGAGCACTGTTTGCTGGGTTAAGAACTGGCTGGATGGCCGGGCCCAGAGAGTGATGGTGAACGGTGCTGCATCCGCTTGGTGGCCAGTCACTAGAGGTGTCCTCCAGGGATCTGTGCTGGGCCCTGTCCTGTTTAATATCTTTACTGATGATCTGGATGAGGAGATTGAGTCTACCATCAGTAAATTTGCAGATGACACTAAGCTGGGAGCTTGTGTCGATCCGTTGGAAGGTAGGAGGGCTCTGCAGAGAGACTTGGATTGGTTGGATGGATGGGCAGAGTCCAACAGGATGAAGTTTAATAAGTCCAAGTGCCGAGTTCTACATTTTGGCCACAAAAATCCCCAACAACATTACAATCTGGGGACAGTGTGGCTGGACAGTGCCCAGGCGGAAAGGGACATGGGGGTACTGGTCGATAGCCGGCTGAGCATGAGCCAGCAGTGTGCCTTGGTGGCCAAGAAGGCCAATAGCATCCTGGCCTGTATTAGGAATTGTGTGGCCAGCAGGAGCAGGGAGGTCATTCTTCCCCTGTACTCGGCACTGGTAAGGACACATCTTGAGTACTGTGTCCAGTTCTGAGCCCCTCAGTTAAGGAAGGACGTTGAGATGCTTGAGTGTATCCAGAGGAGGGCAACAAGGTTGGTGAGGGGCTTGGAACACAAGCCCTATGAGGAACGATTGAGGGAACTGGGATTGTTTAGCATGGAGAAAAGGAGACTTAGAGATGACCTCATCGCTCTCTACAACTTCCTGAAAGGAGATTGTAGACAGGCGGGGGTTGGTCTCTTCCACTAGGCAGCAACTGACAGAACAAGAGGACACTGTCTCAAGCTGCATCAAGGAAGGTATAGACTGGATATTAGGAAAAAGTTTTTCACAGAAAGAATAATAAAGTACTGGAATGGTCTACCCAGGGAGGTGGTAGAGTCACCATCTCTGGATGTGTTTAAAAAAAGACTGGACATGGCACTTGGTGCCACAGTCTAGTTGAGGTGTTAAGACATGGGTTGGACTTGATGATCTTGGTCTCTTCCAACCGTCTTATTCTGTGATTCTGAGTGGGGTTTATTTTTCCCACTGGTTTACTTTTAAACCAGCACATCTTTTGGTGTCCAATGTAGGGCACAAGAGAGTAGTTGGAATTATAATTTTGTTCTAAACTTTTGTGTATTGGGGTACAGAAGCTCCCTGATAGTCATGTTTCTTGGTGTATTTATATGGATGTTTTACCTAACCCTGTATATATATTTCCGCATATGGGGAACTATTTGCCCATCATGACATTCTTTTTAAGATCAGGGAGAAAAGTATAAATTGCTTTGTTGTGTCAGAAGAGATGGGATGGAATTGAGCTGTGGGCTGTGGGACGCACCTGCAGAAGCACATGGCAGCGCAAAGGAGCACATGGCAGCACACAGAGGCTTGTCTCCACTGGACCCTGGGGGGAGGAGGTGTCACACGGCAGAGCCCTACAGAGGGGAGCCTGCCAGGAGCTGACAGACGGGTGAACAGCGAGTGATCATCCCATAGAGGGACATTTAGAAAGTGTGTTGCTGACGTGGCAACACGGGTCATGTAGTGAGAAATACTGTGCCTTGAAAAAGTGTATAAAACCAGCTTGTTTCTTTGAATAAATGATTCAGATTCCCTGCTGGTCTGGGTCTGTATCTTGGTCACTCACGTTGCTGATATACTGTGTTTAAGGGACGGTAACATCACAGCCAATGAGTTTCATTTGGAAGGTATATTCGGTCTTGTTTGCCTGTCCTGGTCTGAGCTGTCACCTCTGGGGCCTCATTAATAATTGCACCCATCCTGTGGGGGGAAGAGGAGAGAGTTTTCTTCCATCCCTTCAGGCCTGATACAGCAGTTTTTGAAAATACTTAGTTTCCTCTAGATGTTAAGGACAGCATAATCTTGTTGTTAGTTCTGCTGTGTTTTCTCTGTACAGCCTGCACTGTCTACACCATGCTTGGAGTCAGGACAGAGGCTTCCAGGGAAGTTCTCTGGAGGCCTGCTCTGGAAGTGGATAATCCTGAGTGGCACAGTATGTGGAAGAATATGGGGCAGTACTTGGAAAAATTTTCTCCTCCAGTGATCTGGAAGTTCACCCCTGAACAACTGCAGGACCCTGCTAAAGTAATAAGGTACGTGAAGTGTAGGAGAACAAGGCAGCAGGTAGGTAGCCTCGACCTTGAAGAGTTACAGCTGTGCTGAACCAGGTGTTTCTGCTAAAGACCAGAGACCAGCTGACCCTCTGGCAGGTAACTCGTGAGAGAGAGGAGAGGATTCCAGATGAGGACTACTAAGAAAGCAAGCAGGACTGAAGCACCTTTAGGTGATAGCAGCCTCCTTTGTAGCTCTGGACTGAGAGTTGGTTTTTTTGTTTACCACCAGTGAAGGGAAAATGTTCTGACAGGTCCAGAGATGGACAGCTCACTGCAACTGCTGGGCCCTGGCCACTACCTACTGGACACTGATATGGTACAGCACCTTCAGGAGGAGGAGAAAAGAGACAAATCAGCGAGCACTATGTCAACACAAACTGTCACTGGGCCAGGGGGAAAAGGAACCAAAACAACAGTCACTGTGTCCACACAAATTGTCACTGAGCCATGACAGCCTAAGCTGGTAGCAGTTGCCCCCATTCAGAAAAAGAAATCTAAGAGCAAATCAGTCCACATAGTGACTGATGAAGAGGTAGCTGGACCTTCACACTCAGCAGAAGAGACAGAGCCGGAGATCATCACCCACTCTCTATCCCTGAGTGAGCTGTGTGATCTGCGGAGAGACAGACAAGTCCATCCTGACCTGGCTACTCCGCATCTGGGACACTGCAGCCAGTGACACCATTCTGGACAAAAGTGAGGTCAAGCAATATCAGGACAGTATCCCTGTCCTGGGATGTAGTCATTGACCAGGGGATCAGGGAAAAAATGGGAAACTTTCAGCCTCTGGCAGTAACTGCTGGCAAGTGTGAGAGAAAGATGCCTTTGTAAGGAGGACCTCCATGTGCAGCAAGGACACTGGAACACTATGGAGCAAGGTATCTGATGCCTGAGGGAATTAGCTATGCTAGAGATCATTTTTTCAGAGGATAAGAGATTCCCTGAAAGTCCAGACAGTGTCCAGTGCACATCACAGGTATGGCTGAAATTTGCACAGCTAGGGCCAGAAACATATTCCCATTATTTAGCAACTGAAGTACTAAGGCCTGAATAACAGGCCCTGAGCCAAAGCTGACCTATAGATGAACCTTCCAACCAAATGTTGTATATATATTCATTCATTAACAAAGTCATTTTATAGGTGTCCATTTATTGGCAAAATATGTATTTACCTTTCCATATCTAGGAAATAACCAGATAAGGCCACTTCTGGCCTAATTAGGGGGGTATAGGATCAAAGACAACTCCCTTAGTTTCTCCTTGAGCCCTGGCCAGGCTTTGGGAGAAAGCCAGCAGGAGAATGATATTAGAAATTTAGTCAGCCTGTTTGTTTAACAGTATAAAAGCTGGGCTACTGTCACAGCAAAGTTGGGGGAGCCTCATGGCCTGCAAAGGTGGATGCACGTCTTGAGTTTCCAGTTACGCATCCAGTTGTTGGCCAGTCATTGGTGTTTCCCAGGGATCAGTGTTGGGCCATGTCCTGTTCAATATCTTTATTGATGATCTAGATGAGGGGATTGAGTCCACCATTAGCAAATTTGCTGATGACACCAAGCTAGGGGGGAGTGATGATCTACTGGAGGGTAGGAGGGATCTGCAGAGAGACCTGGACAGGATGGATCGATGGGATGAATCCAAGGATATAATTATGCCTTAGGTTTTAACTTTTATATTTTTCAGATTCTGTACTGCTTAGTGTGTAACTGAAGTTTCTTGTAGCCTGTTAATTTCTGCTCTCTCAGGCTAGGTAGACATAACAAAGCCTCTCCAGGCCTGCTCTTCAAGGACACTCAGATCATCCTAGGCCCAAAAAGTATAAACCAAAGAGCCTCTAAGGGGGGCAAGCAGAGGGGAAATTACATCATTAAACTGAAGCTTTAATTGGAGAATTAACCCTGATATGCAAATGAACCAAACCTATAAAAGTGTGAAGAACTCGTGACCTGTCATCCATCTTGGGGTCCCTCTTGGCAATAGCCTCTGGCTCCCCAGGGGGTATCTTTGAAGGCTTTTCAAATAAATACCTACTTTTATTGCCTTACTCCTCTCTAGTCTCTGTTTCTAGGAGGCCTCTTAGGCCATCAATAAGGTTCAGCAAGACCGGGTGCCAGGTCCTGCACTTTGGCCACAACAACCCCATGAAGCACTACAGGCTGGGGACAGAGTGGCTGGACAGTGGCCAGGCAGAAAGGGACCTGGGGGTGCTGATTGACATCAGGCTGAACATGAGCCAGCAGTGTGCCAATAGGCCATGCTTCATGGGCAGAAAACATGATTCTGAAGGTACCCCATGTAAATGCTCACGTGCCTAAAGGCATGCCACTGAAAAACATCAGAACAAGGAATGGGTAGATAAGGCTGCCAAAACTGAATTAACTCAGGTAGACTTAGACTGGGAAGGAAAGGGTGAGCTATTTATAGCCCATGAAACATCAGGGCATCTAGGAAAGGATACAACAGACAGATGGACTCATGAACAATGGGTGGACCTGACCACAGAGGCCATCACACAGGCGTTTCACAAATGTGAAACCTGTGCTGCAATCAAGGGAGCCACATGAGGGAAACCTCCTTGGAACAGAGGGTGGCATCTGGGTTTCCAGTATGGTGATGCCTGGCAAACTGACTGCACTGGATCACTGCCATGGGCACACCAAGACAAGCATGACATACCCACCGTGGTAGAGGCAGCAACTGGCTGGCTGGCAACATATCCTGTAAACCATTGCCACTGCTTAAGACACCATCTCAGGTCTTGGAGACACATTTTGTGGCAACAGGGTACCCCAGAGAGAACAGTCAGACAATGGGACTAATTTTTGAAACAACCTTATAAACCCTTGGGTGAAGAAACATGGCACTGAGTGGATACATCACATCCCTTATCACCCATAAGCCTCTGGAAAGACTGAGAGGTGTAATGGACTGCTGAAGACTATGTTAAGTGTTTGGTAATGGGGCATGGAAGGATTGGGATGCAAATTGAGCAGAAGCCACTTGGCTGGTTAACACTAGGGGATCTGTGAACCTCCCTGGTCCTGCCCAAATAAAACCCCTACACACAGGGGGAGGGGATAAGGTCACATGGAAAGCATCTGGGGAAGTCAGTGTGTATCAGCACATAGTGTGGCCAGCAGGACTAGGGAAGTGATTCTTCCCCTGTACTTGGCAATGGTGAAGCTGCACCTTGAGTACTGTGTCCAGTTCTGGGCCCCCAATTTAGGAAGGATGTTGAGATGCTGGAGTGTGTCCAGAGAAGGGCAACAGAGCTGGTGAAGGGTTTGGAGCACAAGTCCTATGAAGAGTGGCTAAGGGAGTGGGGGTTATTTAGCCTGGAGAGGAGGCAGCTCAGGGGAGACCTTATCACTCTACAACTGCCTGAAAGGAGGGTGGAGCCAGGAGGGGGTTGGTCTTTTCTCCCAAGCCACCAGTGACCGGACAAGAGGACACAGTCTTAAGCTGTGCCAGGGGAGGCGGTTTAGGCTGGACTTTAGGAAGAAGTTCTTCACAGAAAGGGGGCATTGGAATATGCTGCCAAGAGGTGTTGGAGTCACTGTCCCTGGAGGTGTTTAAGAAATTACTGGATGTGGCACTTAGTGCCGTGGTCTGGTTGAGAAGGCAGTGTTAGGTCATGGGTTGAACGTGGTGTTCTCAGAGGTCTTTGCCAGCCTCGTTGATTCTGTGATTCTGAATGAAGTCACACCATCACTGAGTGCTGCCGTGACAGACATGCTGGAACTTCAGCATGAACTGGAGTCCAAGGCAGCAAAATGGGACTCCACTCTTGACAGTGCAAATGTGTTTTTCGCTATTCTAGCAGCAGAATGCAGGCCACAGTTTGCTGTCACCTGGATGGACGTGCACTATACTTGGAATTGACTGCATCGGGGTGGAAGTACAGTCCCACCATTTTCTGCATTTTCTGTGGACTGATCCCGACTGCACTGAAAAGGGCGAGGTTCCAGAACACTTGCAGTTTATCAATGACTCATTGTATGGGGCAACACAACAGAAGATGTTTTTGAGAAAGGGGAGAAAATAATTGAGATTCTCCTGAAAGCTGTTTTTGTCATTAAACAAAATAGCGTCAAGGGACCTGCCCAGGAAATTCAGTTCCTAGGAGTAAAGTGGCAAGACAGCTGTCAACAGATTCCAACAGAGGTGATTAATAAGATAGCTACCATGTCCTCACTGACCAGCAAGAAAAAACCACAGGCTTTCCTAGGCACCATGGGTTTTTGGAGGATGCACATCTCAGAATACAACCAGACTGTAAGCCCTCTCTACCTTGTGACATGGAAGAAAAACAGCAAGCCTTTGAACAGATCAAACAAGAAACTGCTCATCAGTAGCCCTAGGGCCAGGCAGGACAGGATGTGAATAACGTGCTGTGCACCACAGCTTGGAGCCTCTGGCAGAAGGTACCTGGAGAGACTCAAGGATGACCTCTTTGGTTTTGGAGTCAGGTATACAGAGTGATGCCTTAGATTTTAACTTTTATATTTTTCAAATCCTGTACTGCCTAGTGTGTAACTCCGAAGTTTCTTGTAGCCTGTTTATTTCTGCTCTCTCAGGCTAGGTAGACATAACAAAGCCTCTCCAGGCCTGCTCTCCAAGGACACCCAGACCGTCTTAGGCCCAAAAAGTAGAAACCAAAGAGCCTCTGAGAGGGGGGCAAGCTGAGGGGAAATGACATCATTAAACTGAAGCTTTAATTGGAGAATTAACCCTGATATGCAAATGAACCAAACCTATAAAAGTGTGAAGAACTCGTGACCTGTTGTCCATCTTGGGGTCCATCTTGGCAATAGCCTCTGGCTCCCCAGGGGGTATCTTTGAATAAATATCTTTCAAATAAATACCTACTTTTATTGCCTTACTCCTATCTAGTCTCTGTGTCTAGGAGGCCTCTTAAGGTATCAAGAGGATCTGAGGCCAGCTACACTCCAACTGCGAAAGAGAGTCTTGCAGCCTATGAAGGGGTTCAAGCTGCCTCAGAGGTGATTGGCACTGAAGCACAGCTGCTTCTGGCACCCTGACTACCAGTGCTGGGCTGGATGTTTAAAGGAAAGGTCCCTGCAACCCATCATGCCACCAATGCTACCTAGAGTACATGGATTGCCCCCATTACACAAAGAGCTCGAATAGGAAATGCAAATTGCCCTGGGATCTTGGAAGTCATCACCAACTAGCCTGAAGGTGACAACAACCAGCCCACCTTTCCCACAGGTGAATGCAATTCAGATATGTTTATATATATTCTCCTATAAAGAGAGACAATTCATTACAGAGGGTGCTCGTTTAAATTGTCTGAAACCAAGACACCAATGACTGGGAAAAGGGAAATAGACCCCCATTTTTAAAATGGGAAAGCCGAAGACCCAGGGAACTACAGACCAGTCAGTCTCACCTCTGTGCCAGGCAAGATCATAGAGCAGATTCTCCTGGAAATGATCCTAGGGCACATGGAAAACAAAGAGGCGATTGGTAACAGCGGCCATGGCTTTACTAGGGTCAAATCATGCCTCTCAGATTTGGTGACCCTCTGTGCCGGGGCTGCAGCGTTGGCGGGCGGGGCAGAGAAAATTACATCGTCTGCCCGGATTTATGCAAATCGTTTGACAGTGTCCCGCATGACATCCTTGCCTACGACCCTCCCACCCTGCCCGCCCCAACAAGTTCGTATTTGTCCGCTCATTCTTGGGGTAGTGGGGTGGGGTTCCACGAACTGGGGTTCCCCTTGCCCCGCCGCCTGGCACAGCAATAACCCGTCGCATATCCTGCCATCCCCAGCGTACCACGAGCGGAGCGGAGCCCGTGAGCGCCGGTGCCTTCGCCGCGCCCCTCCCGTGCACCGAGCGGGCGGGGGTCGCCCCGGCCCGACCCGGCCGGGGGCAGAGGCGGTGCCGGGGCAGGAGCATCTTCCCGGCGTCACCAGCGGCTGCACGCCCCCGCCTCCTCCTCACCCCCCAGAGCCGCCGCCGTGCCCGGGCCGGGCCGGACCGCCTCGCTCGCTGCCCGCCGGCAAACGCAGGGCAAGCGTCCCCCGGCTTTCCCTTCCCCTGCCCCTTCCGTACTGGGGCACCCCAGCACTTCCGCCGCGGGAGGCGTCCAGACAGCCCCTCCGTGCTCTCCCTGGCCACCGCGGGAGCCACCGGGGCAACTCGCCTTGCAGCCCGCCCGCTGCTGCACCCTGGGCAGTCACCCATGCACCCTCCCGGGCTCCCCTTTCCTCAGGATCCTTTCTCCAGAGAGGCTTTTCTAAGTGGGACCTGCCGGCTGCAACAAGGGATTTGCACACGGCGGTTACGATCCCAGTAAGAAAAGCATCTGCATTCTGTAAAGCATCATTTAAAATAAAACTTACAAAAGTTAACAGTATAAAGAAGGAGAACAGTAGAGTTAAACTTACGTCCCTTTAGATGCTGGAAACCCCGTGTTGTGCAGCACTGGAGAGTAGCAGCATGCCCTGCAGACCCCATCAGAAGGAAGGATTAGTCCATTCTGGTGATTCAAGCTTTTATAGGATTTTCTTAGAAGAAAACAACTCCATTCATCATTCCTATTGTCAAACAGAGAGATGTTCACATGAGAACTTCTTGGTGCACTGTGAGATAAAGGCAAGGCCACCCAGATGTGTAATCACTGGTATAAAGTGGGAGCTGCCCACAGGCTCCTCTGTTACCATCACACGACTGAATCTGCCCTGCACCGAGGCAGAAGTGCAACATGGCCCAGGCCTGAAGGTGATGCTGTTGGTGCACAGCACAGCACGGCCTTGTGCCTTCTCAGATGCACTGTTACATGGATCACTAATCCTCACTGTGCAATGGTCTTTAAGCCAGAATCACTGCAGGAGCCCACAAAAGTAGTTTGATATCTCCATCAGTCTAGATACAGTTTGGAAGGTCCTGAATTTAAAAGCAATTGTTCTCTGTACCAGGGGATTTAGGATATTGGTGTGGAGTGTGTTGCTTATGCTGATAAGGTAGCAGTCTGTACAGAGTCCCTACACTGACGTTTTGACAGTATAATTTGTTATTTAAGAGAAAAGGATTGTACAGAGATAGGCTGAGTAAAAACCAGACAGCAAGTTTTGATATTCAGAATGTTAGCTGGAGTTCAGCTGGAACATGATCAATAGTTTTCATGAAGAAGACTTTGGCCTAGCAGGCTGCATCCAGCTTCAAAATGAAAGAACCAGAGAGATTTATCTGTCACACATGGTATCTTCTCCCAGAGGTTTTAAGTTACAAGACATCCTTTGATTTGATTGCTGTAGTCTGACTACTAATTCCACTAAAGTCTGTTATAAACTCCAGAATGATACTGAAATTTATTGAAATTCTCCGCTGGCTACATAATAATTTTCTTTATATTTTGACAGCAAATATGTCTCCATCTCTGTCTTTTAGTTTCTCTTCCATGGATATTCCTCATTTTATTTTCCTTGCCATTTCACTAGTTGCTTTGTAAAAGTTAATTTCTCTAATGAATGGAGCTACAGCAAAGAGTCACTTGTGTAATGTTTGGACTAACTTAAAGCTCCACTGATGTGGCTCGGGGTCATCTCACAGGCCTTGCTGCAGAGCAGACCTCTCTGAGCAGCACTCAATATCCTCCACCTCCTCCTGTTCCACAGTACCTTGGGATTGGTGCTTATTTGTCTTACACAAAGTTCTTCTGCAAACACAGCAAGCAAGCTAATGTCTTTACCAAATAGCAGAAGCAAATGAGGAAAGCCAAGCAAACTTTCCATGTGAAGTTCCTGAACCATCCTTACTTCACATAGCAACACTTAAAGCCATTTCTTTCTGAGGACAGCAAACATAACCTCTTACATCATCAGTGTTGTAGTCTGAGAAAGATCTTTTTGGCTGTTCTGCTGCCCTTGAAGTAAACATGACAGAGATTGTCATTCCCCTTGTAAGTCAGAAGGACCATCTGGCACTATATTAGAACAGTATTCTATTAAATTCATCAGCATGCTAATTATAGGATGCCTAGTGAATGGTTAAACTGCCAGATGCTATGAAGATATATCACTGTCTGTTTACGTAGTTAGGCAAACATTTAATTAATCCTCCAGCTGCTGTGTCTGCTTTACCTATGAACATATCTAAATTGCATTCACCTGTGGAAAAGGCGGGCCAGTCATTGCCTTTCAATAAGAAAAGAAGCTTAAACAATTTCGGTGAAACATACAGCATGTACGTGTATGATTTAACTGTGCATGCTGGTAATTGCATCAAAACCAGTTACAGACTCTTCCACTTCAGTTCCTGGATTGTGCTTCCTGATCCTTGAATAATCTTTTAGTGGTCTTGCAAGTTTTGAAAGCTGTTTTAGAAACTTCAGCAATGCCATGTTAGAAATCTCAAGATACAGCCTCAGTTAATAGGATGTCTACAAGTGATCCTACAGCCTTTTACTTTTCCCCATTCTAAGGAGTCTTGCATTCAGAAAATACTGAAGAGGGTAAGTGACCTTCCATTATCACACAATATTTAATATTGGTCCCAGGGTGTTTAGCCTTCCCATGAGGCTGCTTCTTTACTGAAACACTGAAAAACAGAACCCATTTGGGGTGTGGCCTTGGCTAAGGATGATTTACAAAGAGAGTATTACTCTTTTGCAATTGAAAATGTTTCTACTTGGCTTGTGCTTGGCTCTATTTGGTATTCTAAGGTCTAGAGATGAGATCTGGAAAAATTGGACTTAGTGATCTAGCTAAAGTCTAGCCTCCATTCACTCAAGTTTCCATTACACTTCCCTTTTTTGTGTTTAGGAACCAGATTTCAGAAAAGGTGCTTTATTTCCACTTAGTATTGGGCCCACAGTCAGCCTGAACTTTTCTTAGAATCCATTCCAAGGCACAGGCATTGTGCAGACCAGAGATACATATGGACAACAGGCTGAGACTCAGCTGCAGATCTCGAGTCCCCTGAGTCAAGAGCTTTTTTGGATGGGCAGCATCCTTGGCTGCACACAGTTTGTTGACCTCTGTTGATTGCCAAAGGTGCATCATGCAACCGAAATTGCCAGAATTGTTTTTCATTTTTGCAAAAAGTCATTGGCATGGTTTTGGAACGGGCCCACAAGCATTTTTCCAGACAATTCATGAGCACAGGAGTTACTGCATAACAAAGAGCAGTGCCAACAGGCAGACGAGATGCAGCCAAGCGTTTTGAAGGCTAAAGGAATTTAATAGCATTTTGTGACCTTTTTTTGCCACAGTACTGACAAGAGTAGGAAGAAATAGGATATACTGGGAAGTTATTCAGGAGATACCAGGGACATAGGCTTTAGGGGAAAAAAAGTGCAGAGTTTAGAGCTTCTACACTGAAAGTAATAGTTTAAATAATTTCACTATTTTAAGCCTACTTTATTTATCATTTTCTTCTTCCTTTGCTAGCATTCTTCTTAGCCAGTTTTCGTAATATGTGTCTCATGAGACACACACAGCCTTCCCTCTTGGGCACAAACACTGACAACATGATCCACGTGATGGCTACCTCAGGGTTAGATGCTGGTAAACATGCCTCATGCAGCTCAACAATAGAAATCCAGGCAGAATATTTGGGAGTATATGGTGGGCTAACCCTGGCTGGGTGCCAGGTGCCCACCAAAACTGCTCAGTCACTCCCCTACTGAGCTGGGCAGGGGAGAGAAACTAAAAAAAAAAAGGCTTGTGGGTCGAGATAAGGGCAGAGAGAGTTACCAATTACCATAGTGGGCGAAAACGACTCGACTTGGGGGAATTCGTTCAGTTTATTGACAATTAAATCCAGGTATGACAATGAGAAATAGAACCAAATCTTACAACAACTTCCCCCCACCCCTCCCTTCTTTCTGGGTTTAATTTCCCTCCTGAATTCTCTACCGTCTCCCCCCCAGCAGTGCAGGAAGACAGGGAATGGTGGTTGCAGACAGTTCATCACACATCTCTATGGGCTGCAGGGGGATACCTGCTCCACTATGGACCTCTGTGGGTTGCAGGGCCACAGCTACCTCACCATGGTCTTCATCACGGGCTGCAGGGGAATCTGCTCTGGCACCTGGAGCACCTTTTCCCCCTCCTTCTCCACTGACCTTGGTGTCTGCAGGGCTGTTTCTCTCCCATATTCTCACTCCTCTCTCCGGCCGCAGTTGCCGTGTTTTTTCCTCCTTCTTAACTCTGTTTTTCCAGAGGCACTATCTGATGGCCTTGGCCTTGGCCAGCAGCGGGTCCGCCTTGGAGCCAGCTGGCATCGGCTCTGTTGAATATGGGGAAGCTTCTGGCAGCTTCTCACAGTTGCCACCTGTGTAGCACCCCCCACCACCAAAACCTTGCCACACAGACCCAGTACAGAGATAAGATATTGATGTCTCAGGAGCTGTGTTCAGTGCTTCAGAGCTGTGTTTAGTGCTTCTTGGAGTTTATGGTGTTTTCCTGGGAAAGCAGAAATAATATATCTCTGTTCATCCCTTGCAGTTTTCCTTACTCTCTGTGTTTGGATTAAGAGTGTCTTGTCCTGTCACACACTCAGTTTTTTTGTGCTCTGTAAAGTCCTCTGTGGATTGGGCCTGCAGCACCAAGAAATGGCCTTTCCTCAGAAGCTCCCAGTAACTGGAAAAAGCACAGCACATGCAAAGTGTTACATTTGATGGTTCTGGAGGTTTTTCCACTGTTTCTTTTAAAGATACCAAAGTTGCTGACTTTCCAGGCACACTGCAAAAATTTATGTAAGAGGGTTTTCAGAGGAGGCAGAGATGTGCATTCCAGCTGACAGTGGAGGTAGATAGTTGGCTGAACTGCTGAGGCTTAACTTGACAGTATTTTTGCATAATTTATTATGGCAATTCCATAGGGCCTTGGGAACCGATCTTGATTTTTTAGATTTAAATAAATAAATGATGGATCGTGGGACAAACTGGCACTCCATTCCAGGAGATGAACCTGAGACACATCAAAGGCAGGCTCCCAGTGCCAGACTCAACTGCAGTTTTACAACTATGCTAAGCTATGCAATTATCTTAAACCACAATGATCCTGTTGGATTTGCAGGGGGAAATTTAGCATCAATCTCCGTACACAAAACAAATAAACAAAATCAGCACTGCCTTTTCATATTAACACAGCACAGCACAGTGCCAGAATGAATTATCATCTACGTTCAGAAGCGCTGCTGCTGTGCTGGTTGCCTCACAGATAAATTAAAATTTATAACTCTTTGTCTGAGAAGCTTGTGACTACAGAGCACAGCAATGACCTGTAGAGATTGTGACCAGTAAGGTAACTGGGAAGAAACTGTGATTGTTCAAAGCACTGCTGGTTAAGTCAGCATTTTACCCTGCTGGGGTATGCAGCCGTGCTGCTTTCATTCATTGTTGTCTCCATTTCTGTCCATTCCCTCACCTCGCGAAAAAGGACTGCAAGAGTTAACCCTAAGACAGATGAAGGATGATTATGGCAGAAAAGTATCCCCAGGGCTAGAAGAGAGGAGACAACTGCCACCAAGAGATTGGGTGGCTAAAGTACTGTGAGGGAAAAAACAACCCAGGGTGCAATGCTCATTTTAAACCGATGGGGAGAGACAGCAGGCAGCAAGGCGACAGAGATTAACTATGGCAAGTCAGTAAGCAAGCAAACAAATAAATAAATAAATAACCATTACACATCACTTAACAGCATGATCACTGTCAGAGAGAACAGAAATTCTCTGGAGTTTCCTTCTCTGTCAACTGGGCTGGAATCCAGCAGGAGAACAAACTCAGAGGCAGCTTTCATTTAAAAGACAATTTGCTTATTATCCAGGCAGAAAATCCCATTAAAAAGAGAGGAATTTCCATGACTGTGCTGCAGTATTAATTTTCAAATATTCTGCCAAAAACTTTGGGTATTTTGCATAAGATGAAACCATAATTCTGGATGGGACCTTGAGTGGGAGGTGGGGCATGAGCTGACTTTCTCAGAAGTCCCAGGAGGCAGTTTGACTTGAGAGACTTAAGATTCCTTCTCTGCCAGATGTATATATATGTATTTCTAATCTGGATTAAACTGTTTGATGGGAATGTTTGCTTCCTGGCAGGGAGTGGGTATGTGCAATGTTGAATTTGACTCATGTCATTCCTTTTCTGCTCATTTGGTAATACTGTTTTGGCAAAAATAAGGTGCTGACTCCTGGTATGTTAGTACTGCTAAACAAATGTGGGGCAGGGGGTGGGGCTGAGCACTGGTCCCAACTCATCTCTGCTGAATTTTTAGTTTGCTCAAGGGCTGACCTGACCACTCCAATGAATGTTTTCCAAGAGAGAGCCCAGGAGTGCTTCTGGGGAGAGTCTTTTCTCAGCAGCTCCTGCCAGAAGGCACCATGAATGAACCTGACCCTCCATCATTGGCGTATGTGCTCGTGCCACACACTGGTGTGAATAAAACATCCACTTACAGGTTCTTGAAGTTCAGAGTTGCAGAGCAAACCCTGGATTATTTCAGAAAAAGAGAACAAGGTAAAGTTCCCCAGCCCTCTAAATCATAATTTTGTTGCTGAAGGGGCACCAACTGGGTACCAGAGGACATCCAGAGAGAGGATAGGGTGGGAGTGCTACACGAGGAGCGTGTCCTGGGCTGTGTGGATGTGAGACAGTCCATGTCACTCAGGGATAGGAACCAAACCCCCTGTTTTGTTAGTTTTAATAGAATGGACATAGTCTTTGCCATCCAACCTTTCAACCTGAGATACTGGAGTTCAGACCCTCCTCCAGCTGCCCAGGGAAAAGAACAAACACTTTTTCCCATCGAGAGCATCAGGCAGGTGTAAATCAGGGCTGTGGCCAGAAGCTGCACATCTCATCTCAGCACCATCTCACAGGTGGGTTTTGCAAGGAAAACACAGCTAATAGATCTAATTAGACCCTTGCCTTCACAACGTGGTGGATGAGAGATCTCATCTGGAAACTCTCCCACAGAGAAGTTTTTTCTATGTTGTCAGATTCAACATTCACCCTAGCTGAAGGAGGGGTCAGTTTTGCAACGTTAATGGATCAAAACTTTTTCCCCTTTAGCACCATGCATGGTGCCACAGCACGGCAGAACCCCTAAAAATGCATACCTACACAAGCTTTTAGCATCTCCAGTTAAAATTTGTCCCTTCCTTTGCTCCAGGCATATTGTCAGTTACTGCATCTCAGCTGCAGGGTGGAAAATTCTAGCCAAAGGGAATCTTCTATAAATTGCTGAATTAAATCATAAAGCACTCATATGACCATTTCACAAGATATTTTAACTGGAACAAACCCAGCAAGAATAGTCATGTGGAGATGATGAGGCTTTAACTCTGCAGTGCCATGACCTTTTGCTGATGGGAAAGTGCCCAGAAGGATTTTCTTGGGAATTGATTTTCCTCTTTAATGCTGCTAATAAGAGATGTTGATAATAAAGATTAACCTAGGTATCTCTAAATAAAAATGGCATGCCTCTGCTGTGGTTCACCTGCAGGAAAATGGGTCCAAATCCCTTTCTAGATCTAAGGACTAAAAGAGAAGTACAATATGCAAAACAATTATTATAATCCATCATTTTCACTGAAACAAAGCAGAACAGCAAACAATTATGATAGTAGACTGAATCATAAAATGGCAGTATGCCAAGGTGTGTATCAGCTGAGTCTTCTTACTTGGCAAAATAAAGAGGATTAGGGGAATGACTCATGTGTTGATTGGAAAATCTACTTTAAAGTTGCAAAGAAATTCAAGCAACAACATTTAATAAGCAATAACTTGCTGAGCAAAAAGCTTCTGTTCACTTACAGCTGCACTCCCCAGCTTGTAAACTGTGGATGCTCTGGAGCAGCAGAACCAACCCAACTCTGATGTCAGTCCCTCATCACGAGTTTGCGTCTTCTTGTGTTTGCTATGGTCCTAGTGAGTGGGGTCATATTAGCAACAACAAAATATGTGATGTATTTGCATAGGGGGAAATGCTGTTTTTGCTGTAGCTGTCAGTGACAATTTTATTCCTGGTTGCAGTGCAGTCAGTGTTTTAACCTTTCCTACAAGTTTTGTCTCCTCCTATATAAAGTCTGGATTCCTCCTACACCAAGCTTAGATTCATAATGCAACTGAAGTTGTGAGTTTAAAACTATTTGTGGCCACCAAAGCGATGCCTGAGCTGTTGTAAAATAGAAAAAACCATGCTGTTCAAGCTCAGACTTCAACCCCCCCCTCATGCCCTGTTATCAGAGCAGCCAGCAGCTCCCTGCCCTGCAGGCGCTGGTGGGGGTTCCAAACAGTGCAGCAGCTCTGGGCAAAGCCACCCCTGCTGGGGAGGTCCTGGCGAACTGCCCGTCCATCATCTTGTCTGAAGCCTGGGCTCATTCAGCCCAAGCTGCTGCTTTGTCTTCATCTCACAAAACCCCGATGTCACCAGACACCTCAGCAAAACTCAGGCTTCACTCTGCTCAGCAGCCTGGTGAGGATCTAGGTAACAGGTTTGTGTAAGTGCTATGTGGCTGTGCCTCCACTATGCATAACTGCACTGTGTTGGTGTTTGGCAAGTGCCATCTGGTTTTCATTTTCTTTCACAGTGTAATTCATCACCTCCACCCCCACAGATTCACAGTGCAACTGCCTTTCTGCTTTCAAGACAATTTCAGCTACATTGAGTATGTTTTGATTTACTTTAGCTAAAACCCAGCAGACACTACCATCAAATCATTATCCTTTAAGTTAAGTTGATTTGCAAATTTTAGCAAGATAGGACTACTCATAAAATCTTAATTGATAAGGTAATAAGATGCTCAGAAGATGAAAGGACCAACCATATAATAACTCTGCTCACTATAATATAGGAAAATACTTTGGAGAAGCATCTTAAGCATATTAAAACCCATCAGGATATATAAGCAGTAAGAATAATAGTGAATAATTAGAAGAGGTGTAGAGATGAAAACACCTATTGTAGCTCAGTACAGGAAATTGTCTAATAGTCCTTGTTGTGACTCAAATTACTATTTCTTTTAAAAAGACTGGAAGCATCTTTCATTAAAAACTAATTTTTGAATCTTACACTGTGAGAGGGGAGACTGGCTTGTTCTATTTGTGGATCTGTGTACAGGCAAGGTCAGCTAAATAAAATTAAAAGCTAGAAAGGAGTAAAAGAGCTGATTACAGAATTACAAAAACAAGTAACTGACAAACCAAGAAGAATGTTTTTGTTGTGGATTCTTGAGGCTTCTGGTGAGCAGTTTTCTCCCCTCCACTTAAACAGATACACTGTAAACACCATTGGACATAGCTGTAAGGAAAACTGTAAAGAGAGAATAAGCTCCAAAGCAGCAGCCCACCTCTGGTGACATGGATTATTTTCTTTCTCAGTAACTCTGGAAGCCCACTTTGCACTGTAATTTTACTTTCTCCTCAGCTGTGTCTTAGGGATCACTTTACACAACAGTTATTTTCATTGAGTGGCATTGCGTGTCAAGGTATTGTGAATTGCAAACTGGTTTTTCAGGTTAAAGGGACATTGTCAGAAAACAATACTGTACATGCACATATGCACATTTAATACCTTATAAAATCTATTAACTTAAGCAGGCAAAAGCCTAGGAAGTGTCAGAGTTAATGCCATCTGTGCAACTCTAAATCTGCCCTTTCCCCACATGCATCATGGCTGCAATCTTTAATGACATGATCACCAATTTATTTTCTCCCCAGGGGCTCCTGTCTCATTTAGTGTCCTCTGCTGGGTGGTCCTCCTTCAGCTTCCTGTTCCTTGGAGATCTCCAGGCTCACTGCACCGCCAAACATCCACATATTTTCCACAGGAATAACAAGTGGAAATTATCTCATGCAGAGTACGTGACCTTTGCTGAATTTAAAGCCATATTTAGTAGGAAGGCATTAGAGCTTCTGCCTGTTTTAAAATTCTTCGAAATAAGTGGAAAACGATATACTTTCTTAGGAGTCACTGATTTAAGCAGAAGATAAAGCAAATCCTTTGCATGGATGACTTCAGCCTGGATAGTTAACTTCAGAGGTGAAAAGTAAACAAACCCAATGTCTAATAAAGGTGAATGTTGGAAGGTTCTGGCTGGGTGACATGACTGGCTTTATCGATCACTCAGTTTGTATTTTGATAAGCCCACTGCAGTCCTGGGAGTTTCCTCAAGAGCCTTGTTGAAGAAGAGGAACAGGACACCAGAGGCTGGGGTCTAGGTCTGGGCTCCAAGTAAAACAGCTGCAAAAAAAATGGGAGGAGAAGTGTCCAGGGCTGGTTCTGTTCTCTTGTCCCTTCTATCCCCTCAGCGTGGTCTGTGGGTGAGGGTGTTGCTGCAAAGCAAAAGCCACCATTGTTGGGCACCTGGAGACCTGGAGGAGGAGTAGTCAGCTTCCCTTTTGGTTTCATTCCCTTCCTTTGTGGAGCAAGCAAGACAGCAAAAAATAAGTGACCAACACAAGGCTCCAGGTTTGCTTTCACCCACTTAAAAAACTAAGGCCAGGCAATTAAACCAACTACAGCAGCTAAAATAGTCTTACCCCAGAACAGGAATGAAGCCACCCAATCCCATTTGTCCCACCGTTTCTGGGTTGCCAGTATTGCTTCAATTTTGCCGTTCATCCCTCCCCCACTGCATCTGATTATCTGTATAAAAGGCTAATAAATTCTCTGCTGAATTTTAAAAAGTAGCATTATTTGCATTTTGAACACCCAGCCGTGCAGGATTCAGCCCATTTAATTATTACGCTTCAGAGGATGTACCTGGTTTTGTCACTCACCCTCACCAAGGAGGCACAGGCTAGCAAGGGATGAGCAGTGGGATTATCAGTCACTTGGCCTGCTGGTGTTTATTTAGATGTTACCAATTGCCACTCCTGATTTGGAGCCTAATTTAAACTTCAGATTCAAGACTGCTATCCTAGGGATGGATCCATGCTGGTACTAGCTCTTTAAGTGTGTGCACCAGGAACCACATTCAATTTGACTAGGCTTGCATAAATCTTTGCCGAATGAAAAGGATGAATTTCCAGCCTGTGTCATGGACTTGTACTTCCATTAAATGCCACTGTGTTCCGCTTAATTTTTGAATGTTTTGTTTACTTGGATTCACCTCTAACCACATTGCAGTGAAAAAGAAATTCTTCCAAGGGCTAACAAGTATGTTTATAGTAAAACTTTTTAGAAGGTGCTCATAATTTCCTCTCTATTAATTTTCCCACTGTTTCATTATCTGCAATGTGCTTATGTCAAGCTCTCTTGGCAACGCGCAGGCTTTTATCTCATGTATTGTGTAGTGCCAAGTGCTGTTTTTTTTTTCTTTTGAAATAACACAGGGTTTGAAATTTTAGATCAAGATGCAAGTGTTTCTTCTCTGATAAAGATTTTGGGTCAAGCAACTATTATTCCTTTATTATCTCAGCTGAAATTTCTCCCAAGCAGAAGAGTGAGAACTAAGGATGTCATAAAATCCATTAAAACTCATACAGTGTAATTATTGCAGTGAGTTACACTGGTGAAATAGCATTCCTTGGGACACCTGAGCTGATCTAATGGATCCCTCACACCAAACCAGACCTCCTTTTGCAAGCGTGGAGGTTTCAGATTGTCTTACTGAATTATATATTGCTTTTCTTTAACACCAGCCCATTTCCTTGGGGAAGGCCTCCAGGGCTGTCTCTGTACAGAGCAAACACAGCAGGGAGCTATTGCTGATGCTGGGTGGCTTAGGCAGTTTCATTATAGAAGCATTTGCTACTATTCTCCTCTCCCAGCATGCCTTAGACCCAGACTAGATCAATAAAAATTAAATTAAAATAACATACATATGTATGAATGTTAGATTATATATATATATACTGCATCTGCTGCACACCTCTCCTGATATATTATATGTAGACCTGAGTGTGTGTGTCTTTGTGTTTAGGATACATACAATATGCAATCCATACAATCTGAAATTTGTTACATCATCTTGAGCAAGTTGAAATTTGCTGGGGAAGGTGATATCCTTTATTATACCTAATGAGAAAGTTGATCTAAAAAAAAAAAAATTACATAAGGCTTTGCGTACCCAAATATTTGCCCCCTGCTTTAAACTGCCTCAGATGGGCTAACAAGAGATAATATTTCTCCTTGCAAAAGTTGTGTCTGCAGATCATGATAGGTTTTACATCAGGAGCATGATTGCTTTCTCTATTGGAGAAGGAAGGTGCTGCTCAGAGAGCAGCCATCATGACAGAAGGACCCTCTGGTTCCACGTGGAGCAGGAGGGGCACAGGGAGAAGCCTATGTGACACACCATGCCTTGCATGACTGACTGCTCTGCAGAGGTGCATGGGTTTCACAGCACCTGGCAACCTTCCTAGGACTGCCTGGTGGCCAGCTGTGCTTTAGAGGTGGCCTCTCCTAGACTGCCAGCAAATCTGCCTCTTTAGATAAGCTGTGTCTTTCTTTGCAATGCTTGGTTAAAAAAAAACCCCAACTTTTTTAACATAAGCCCCTCCAGTGCTGTCAGGGCTTCCTGATGTGCAGTCTGTCCTCCTCTCCTGTGCACTGCTGGGGAGCTGTGTGCAAGGAAGAAGACTTGTGCACTGCCAAAGCCTGTGTGAGGATGGAGAAACTGTGACTGAAAGCAGCAGGCCAGAGAGAAGGTAAGTACATGGTGGGAGCTGTCTGTGGCAGCCCTTTGCCGCTGGGTGAGCTCTGGAGGTAGATCAACATGGGTCAGCTGGGGAAACACCATCAGACATAACTATAAGGAAAATATTAACTTGACTCTATTAATATCAACAGTTTAATTCATAAAAGATATTTGATAAATATTGTTTTGTGGCCTGTATTTCCTCCTGACTCACCTGTCTGTGAGAAAGAAGGACATTTATGACAAGGAGATTGGGCAAAATGAAAATCAGGAGCTCTCTGCTGCCCCGTGCATCCCTGTTAGAACACTGGCAAGCATTTTCAAATCAATTGAAAGGTACCACCTTTAAAGTCATCCCAAATATTTTTACCTTTTCCTGCTCATTATCTGTCTTACAGGTGATTCAAACGTACTTTCTTTCTGTTTTCATCCAGTAGCATCATCCATCACAAAGCCCTGTTAAAGGCAACAGCTTGGAGGCACATCATGGCAATCTTTACTTATAGTAAAATCTCCTGCTCTTGTAACAACTTTCTAGTTTTCATTACTAAAAGCTCTGAAATTAGAGTGGGCATTAAGTAAGATGGGGCAAGCCTTATTACAGAGCTAGTGTGGATTCTGCTAGGTACAATCACTCCTCTCTCCTCCCCTCTGCTAAGTAGAATCCCTCCCCTTTCCTCCCCCCTGACCTCCAGGTCTCCTCCTTAATTGATTAAAGGCATATTTCCACTATAAGATTTATAGACATGTTGAAGCACATGCCTCTGATTCCTTTCTCTTTTACAGCATCCCTGTAGTGACAATTATGGGTATTTGCTTGTAGACCAGTTACCCACTGCCATGAACATTGCAGTGGGAGACCCCATTTGGGAGGCAAGAGTCATCTTCTGCCTGCTTGTTCCAGCTACACCAATGCACATGAGATAAACCAGCACAACCATCAGCATTGTGTCTTGGCTGGAAACCATTAAAACATTTAAAGAGCACCTTCATTTGAATTCAAACATTTTTCAAGGGCTCCAGTCTTTGAACGAAAATTAGCTTGTGCTACTTTGTGTTTGTATCAGACCATGGGTAATGATGTGTTACCAAAAAATTTATTATTTTTTTATATTTTAGTACCTGATGCAGAGAGTATAATGCTTTTCATCTTTGGGACAGTGGACAGGTGGCACAGGCAGCGAGAGCATGACCCTTGGGAGGAACATCAAAGGTGATCAGACTGGAATGAGGGCAACTCTGGTCTCTTTGCTGCAACTTTTGATTTTCAGTAAGAGAAATGAACTGAGTTTGTGACTGTATATCCTCTTCATAAAGTACCTTCACCACTAAAATCTTAGATATTTGCAAACTCTTACCTTCCTTTCAAGGTAAGAGTACCTACCTAGGTACCTACTTCTCCTGCATAACAGACACCACGTGTCTCTGCCCATCTGTATCCTCCACCCCACTGTGGCATGCCAGGAGTCTGTACATCCTCACTGAGTTCTGAAGCCAAACCAGTTTACAGCAGCAGATATAGGGAAAAGGCAAGTTCACACAGAGGCCTTACGTGGTGAAATGCCAACGATGCCCCACACAGTAACTGCATCCAGCCAAGGATTTTTAACAGACTTTTCTACCCCTGCTCTACTATTTCTAATTCTGCTTTAGCCTTCCTGAGATTAGAAGGGGGAAGAAGAGGCAGAATTGCCTGTACTATTCCAAATGAGCATGCACTAGGAATTCACACTGCATTGCAAAGCTTTCTGTTTGATCAGCTGGTACTTTCCTAGTACCGTCCATTATTCTCTTTGTTTCCTGACTGCTGCTGAGTCCAGAAGCTGATATTTTCATAGAATCATCTTTTATGAGCTGGAATAATTTCCTGAATGGCAGTATATATTAAAGCTATCACAATGTATAAAATTGGACTTCTTTTTACTAATTGTACCTGATTTTATATTTATCAGTGTTACATTTCTTTTGCTATTTTATTGCCCAGTCATTCAACCTCATGATATCCTTCTGCAACTCTTTGCAGCTTTTGTCTTTACTCTCAAGTCTGAGTAGCTTAGTATTGTCAGTAAATTCTGTCCCTGACTTCCCAAATTCATTTCCAGAACATTAATCAATACATTGACCAGCACAGAACTAGTTTTTAACTTCATTTATAATATTTTAATTAGTCTTCCATAATTATCCCTTCTTTCTCATTTCACACAATTGGACACTAGGCATGAGATGTTGCTAAAAGCCCTTTTAAGATTTAAGCAAACTTTATTAGCCAGGTCATTCTGACATACATGCTCAGAGATTCTTCCAAAGACCTGTAATAGATTTCATGGTTGTGTATCCAATACATCTACTCTTTCATTATGGTTTATGTCAATTGGCAAGGTACAGTCATCAATTCTTTTGAACCTCTACAGAAATCTCACACACAGGTGTGGTGGGGTTTTTTTTGTTTGTTTGTGTGTGTGTGGTAGAATTTTTTTCTTTCCTTGAACCATATTTGCCATTTTTTTCCCTCCTCTGATACTTATGCACTTCTAAGCACAAGTTAGTATTTCAGAAATCTCATGAAAATACTTAATGACGTTAATGAACTGACCACCTGCTAGTAACTTATCAGAGTGTTTCAATAAGCCATTTACTAACACTTAAATTCAGCCAGATCTTCTGATTAAGATCCTGTCAAAAATTGTTAACAGCATGAAAAGTTTGCTAAGCATGTCAACAGCAAATAGAGATAAAAATCTCTGTATCCATTCTGGTCTATTCTTCCACATTTACACCTTGACCACACAGTCACCCAAATTCTTTGACAACTGTCAGGGACAGTACTATACTGAGAGCTAGTAGCAGGAACAAATTCAGCCTCATCAAATCATGGGGAGATAGTATTACTCCCATACAGCACACAGATAGGTTTAGTGCTGGCAGTTCTAATATCCAGACTTCCTGTCGCACAGGAAACATTCTTCTGGATTGTTTTTTTTCATTAAAAAGTGCTATGAAAACATTTTGAAATTAAAGTATTATCAGTTTTCCATTGCAAGTCAAGTTTTCCAATCTACACAGTTTAGATAAGGAGCAGAGCAAGAGATGACTCTGTCATCATCTGTAAATGACTCTACGGGTGATAAGAAAAAAAACCTGCCATATTAAATCTCTAAGCTACCTGAAAACAGAACACAGGATGTTGAAGACAAATTAATCCAGAATAAAGCCTCCCCTTCATAATGATGTTTATTGACTACTAAGAAGAATTTAAATACGTAGACTTTAGTTATTCAGGAGATTTCCCATGTCTTAATTTGTTTGTAAGAGATCCCACCATAGCTGAGAGTGAATTACCAGGCTTGTTCTTGCTGTAACTGGGCAGTATTCTTCACCTCTGTTTTGCAGATCCAGTGACACAATTACATGTAGTTTCCTCAGACTCAAAATGTGATACTATGATAAAGTATGTCTATCCCATATCTCATTTGTATCAGTGTTACTTTGGCTTTAATGTAGTAACAAATCATCCTGTGTGCATAAATTAATATGTTCCTACTTTAAAATTTCATATAAGCAACATGACTTTGATGTTTTATGAACACTGAAGGACTCAAATATATTGAATCATTTACCTGAAGAAGTCTTTGTTCTAACCTTTTTATGGCAACTGCTGGAAAACACAAGTTTTGCAGATGCAATCTCCCAAAGGAGTAGAATAAAATAGTAATACAAAACCAGAGCAAGATTTTTTTTAAACATAGGCTGAGAAAGGAGGGGTAGAATAAAATTGGTGAATGAGATTAAGTAAGCTTAGCTCTAATCTTGCTCAGGGTCACCTCTGCAGGGAAATATACTGGCATTGCTCTCATGGTGTAATTATGCTGCTACAGTTATACTATTATAAATTATTATGTTTCCAAAGCAACATATCAGTAGTAATTCCACTGAAACCAAGGATGTAAGGACTACAAGAATCAATTCACGATATCCAGTTGTCTCTGGACTGTGAATTACTGATTTTTTTTTTCCTACGAAAAACATGGAAATAAAAGATGGACATAAATCCAGCAATAATAAGCCAAAATTACTATGATTCTGTGATCAGCTTATGCTTAAAGCAGTCTATTTTGAAAAGAGAAAGGAAGTCTGGAGCAATTCATTATCTTTGTTGACTTATTAAAGCATTTAGGAAGCACCAACTGTTAGGTCTGTCTGTCTTCACATGGAGTCCCCCCAGCATCAGCAGGGGTTTGGTGCCCTCTTACGTTGGATACAGGCAACTTGAGTGATTGCAAACACTGCTGGGTGATGGATGGCTTGAGAAGGCTTCTCAGGATACAAATTGTTAAGAAACTAAGTGCCAGCTAAGATAACTGACTACTTAATGCTTCAAAAAGGTTAATAACCACTGTAAGGAAGCGAACTTACAGAGGCAGTGAACTTCAAGCAACGAACAGAGCCACGGACATACTTTTGTACCATTCCCTTCAGGTTTTACTGAGGTGTTCAGCCTCACTAAACTGATCTTGCACAGCACAAACCTGACTCAGGCTTTTTTTGGTTTGGCCAAATATTGTTTCTGATGATAATGAGAGCACAAACACACACACAAAAAAAGGCTGTTGAGCATCACAAAAGAATCATGAATAATGAGGCACTGGCACAAGTTCCCCAATGAAGTTGTGGATGCCCCATCCCTGGAAATGCTCAAGGTGTGGTTGGATGATCTGAGCAACGTGATCCAGTGGCAAGTTCCCTGCCCATGGCAGGGGGGTTGGAGCCAGATGATCTTAAAGGTCTTTTCCAACCCAAGTCATTCTATGGTTCTGTGAAGAGAGAGGACTGTGTGTTCTGGTCTTACATCCTGGAAACATCATCCAGTTAACACCTAGGTACTTACTCAGAGAAAAGTATCATTAAGAAAAAAGGCCTGCAGAATTGGAGACAACAAAATAGAGGGTAATTCTATTTCCATTACTTGAATACTCCAGTGATTACGGCTCACACTTTAAAGCTGGCACTTAATACCTAAAATTACATTTCTGGGCACTTCTAGCAATCACCTTAGATTTCTCTCTTGTCTAGTTAACACTGCAGTATGTTACTTTTTTTCTTGTGCAAGTATTTCTAATCCATAGAGAACCCTTCTTGGTCTTCTAAAAACTAGATGAATTGCTCAGTAAATCCTTTCTGAAAGTAAAACTTGATTTGGTATAAGGAGTGTTTTGTTAGTTTCTTTTTAATTTCCCTACTAGCATCATAAGGGTATATACAGTTTAAATATTTTTTTTTAAACTTGGCACTTATGTAACTCATTATTCCATTTTACTAATTACTCAGAGGGAAACATATGAGAGATATTTAAGTGTCTGTGTTGATACATAAATTAGAATGCAAAAGAGACTGGCCACAGAAATAGTGATGCATAAAGATAACATGGAATTTTAGATTACATTTAAATGTAATTTAAATTATCAGAAATTAATTAATACCTTATTTAAGTGCCTAGGGCCCTGTATTTAGAAGAGTAATCCATTACAGTGGAATGTAATTATATTAGAACAGAAATAAAGCACCCAAGACTTTAATAATGGGAAATTCTCAATTTATTTTAACAAATTCTCCTACTATGCATTTTTTCAGAGATCAGTATCAAGGTGATACATAAGAAAACATTCAGAGAAATAGCAAGTTAGTGCACAAAATCATTTTCTCAGTCTGGTCATAGATACAGAGATAAACCAGAGTCTAAGCATCTTATAATTATTAATAATAAGCATCCCTTGTCCCTCGTTATCATGGATACCCTAATGCCTGGTGGCAAGGCACATTTTGGCACCTTGGCCTATTTCAGTAAAGCCAGACAAAACTGGATGGATGCTCCCAATTTCTTGAGGCTACACAGGCTCATGAAAAAGAGTTGAGAGCAGATCCATGCAGCAAACGAAAACTTGTACATGTAAGTTATTTGTCAACATCCAAAAGTGCACTATATTGCTTTACTGAACACAAAAACATATTCCCAGAGAGCTTGTAGTTCTACTTTCAAATGGATGTGACAAAGGGAAAATAAATAAGGAGAGGATGTAGTGAAGAGAGATGGGTATGCCTGGACCCCCTATACCATCAAGATATGTTCAAATATCATATCATCACAGTAAAATTTTATAAAATAAATCCACCTTGTGTAGACAAGAAATAGCTAAATTGCACAGAGAGCAGAGATCCCTGAGCTGGTCAAAAACTAGTTAGAAGAGCCAGACAACACACTGTGTGGACATAGCCACATGGTCTAGAGGAAGTACTGCTACTTTTTCAGCAAATAAATATTGCTTACTAGCTCCCATTCAAGACCACACAAGTGATGGACCATATTTGCTAGTGGATAACCTTGAAGTTCTGCTTCTAAGGCTTGAGTGAGGACAGCTCCAGGTGGGATCTGGTTTTATTGTTGTGGATGTAGCCAACAACAAAGCATTCACATTTAGTGCATTAATCTCAAATAGCACTGAAATCAGGCAGTCAGGTTCCACAGCTGAGTTACTTTCCAGAGAAGGTATGAATCTGACTTTTCTGGACAGATTTTCCATCTACTGACTCACAAACTGTGATCATAGGTTGGCACCTACCAAATTAAGTAGCATTTGCTTTTGATAACATTCACTGAAATGGGTATTTCCCATCAGTAAAATTCTATTTCCCATATTCCCTTTCTAAGAAAGTAGAAAAAAAATTGCCTCTCTTAGCTGGCAATTAGCATTAAAATAATCCACATAGCAGAATAAGTGTGTGGAAACAGCAAAAATCATCTCAAGTGTTTTGAAGAGCTAGAAAATATGGAATGTGGATTGGAATGTGGATCCACAGTTTTACCATGGTGATCAGTTATCCACTGTCTCATTTCTGCCATGCCATCTTCCCCATCCCATTTTCCCATACTTGGCTCCCTCTATGCTATAAAGTGAACTTAAAATCTTGTAGCAACATGTAAAGAAAGCAGAATCCTTCTGGTCTGGGAATGGAGAAGCAGGATTTTTTAGGACAGAGCTTAGAGACATCTGCTATAATATAGTGTAAGAAACTTAACTCTAGACATTAGTGGAGTTGATGAAGTCTGAGTTCTGGAAATAAATTAAAACAGATGCTTTGCTGTTAACTGACAGAGCTTCAATTAAGCCAGAAGAAAATCATATGTCTCCCAGTCCCTACTGCTTATTAAGACTTTCCTAGCAAATTGCAATTTGTTTTTCTTGAGGAACTTACATGACTTGAACCTCAGTATGTTCCCCTATGAAATCTTACGGAACAGAAAACTCATGCTGATATAAATCAAATAAGGTTAAGAATTGATTTAGTTAAGAATCAGTACTTGGCTGCTGTGCACATACTTTTAATTTAGTTTGAAGTGTCTAATATCAATTTAGCTCAAGCTTATTACAGACTTTATGGCTTTAGCTAGAGCTGAAAACAGATTTCAATACTTACGTCATTAACCACCTAAGGCAGATGCCAGTATCAGTACTGACACCAATATCCAGCAGCATCTAATTTAACATTGTGACACATCCTTATATTCTGTGTTGAACAGTAAAAAAAGAAAAGTGAAGAAACATTGAAATGAAGTGCTCTTCTCCCAGGAAATAATTTATGAAACTTCTTTCAGACATTTCTGACCATTTAACAACACGGTCTATGCAGAGGAGCCCCAAGTTGACTCCATGCATTTAAGATCAACAGTTGTGTTTGTAAAAATAATAATAAAATGAAAATGCTTATCATTTTACAGTTGCAACAAAAGTAAAAGGCACCATATCATTACTTAAACAAGTAACAACTCAAGATGAAGTATTTCTCCAGAACAGCTAGGACAGAGTCTTAGCTCTAGAGTTCTGGGAGCACTTGTGTAGTTCTGTGCTTGTCTAAGGAAACACCAGCTATAAAGAACTCATGGAAATGTGGTCATAGGTTTTGTATGACGCACAGCTTGTGCCATGGCAGTTGTGGGAAACCATCAGCTTAAGGGCACATATTTTTGTACTTGCTGGGCTCCAATCTCTGCAACATAGACTGCTCCAGACCTCATGTCTACATCCACAAGGTGTGGTTTGGTTTCATCAGCCAGCTGGACACTGTGGACCATGACACAGTCCCCAATGGAGCCAACTGGAGGTGCTGCCAAGATTGCCAACCGGTTGATGTTCAGCTGAGCTACAATCAGGTATTTGTAATCAGCAGTAAACCTGTGAAAGACAAACATATTTTTGAACAATGAACTCCGTATGACATCTCATTTTAACACAAAAAAACCTCTTTAAAGTCAGTTTTGAGGACTGAGTGAAAAATGCAATGTGACATTGAGAATTAACTTGTAAGCCTTGCTCTTCATATGGCTGCTAATTGAGACACATTATGCTACAGAAAACTCGTTCAAGAAAATCTTTATTCCTGTAGAAGGTGTAACAGTAAGGTTAATATCATAACAACTTTGAAGTGAAGCTCCCAAGCCTGCACTCGAATCCACAGGGCTTGTTAAAAGCCAGAATTTCCTGGTCAAGGTGCAATTGTGCAGATCTTTGCATATGTTAGGACACCCAGCACCTTACTACACTGGTTAGTTAACTCCTTGCCATCAGGCATTAAATATCAACATTTTAATTCATCAGTAAGAGTACACCTTATTTATGCAACTGCATGCTTCTAGAACTGTTCAACAATACCTGACAGAATAGGGTCCATCTTCTGAAAAACAGCCACTCCAAGACCCAAGCCATTCTCCTGTGACTTTATCAAAAACTTGGATTCTCTTGTTGTCTCTGTCTGCAACCCATACCTGTTAAAAAGAAAAATCATGGCTGTCAACAAATAGAACAAATTAAATGCATTTGTTTCTTACAAGAGCAAAGTTCCCTGTAGTAAAAATGGAAGAATGTACCTGGAAGAATGTATACCTTCCCACTCAAAACTAAATTAGAAAATCTGACTTCCAGATATAAACCAAAACTGGCCTGTAGCTAACATACACAAATTATTTTATACTACTTTAACAGAGAAATCAGTGCCTTCTCTTCATTTTTGTGGCTATATGGACATATTTTATAGGATTTTTATCCCCACAATGAAGACATATTTCCACCTATAAAATTCTGAAGATCTGTCTAAAGGTCTGTCACCTGCATTTGTTTTTCCAGTGGTAGTCTCATTTCATGATCATGATCTGCAAACACTCTTGATATGCCTAATACTACTGCAAACACTGAGCAATTTAAACACTTAGAGCGTGTTTAGCTGGTTTTGTCTAACCAGTTTTGTCTCTGTCCCACCCTGTGTTAACTGGGTTCACAAACTCTGCAAGCTAGGAATACCACTAGACAGTTCTAGTGAAGGCATTTTTTGTACAACAATCACTGAAGTTTTAGTTGTTGACAACTCATCAGTCTGGTATGTAAACTTCGTAACTTTTCTGGGGTATCACCAAAAAGGGAGCAATAAACATAACCTTAGATCTTTCATCACTATTGTTAAATGAAACACTACTACAGCATTCTCTTAGCTTTCTTATGAATTAACAATTATTTCTCAACCTGAACTGATGATCAACACGATGTTGGCAGTAAAATCACAGCTCATCCCAGTCGCTGTCTTTGAATGAATAAACTCACAGTTACCCTGCAGCAGAAAGTGACCATATTCCTCCTGGTTTTTCTCCCACTCTGCCAGTTTTGGCAGAGAATTGATTTTGATATACACTTCTTATTCTGATTCAGACAGCATCAGCAGAATTAGCTTCAACCAGTGGAGTTCTAGTGAAGCAATCTTATTTGCCCTGAAACAGATTAAGAAGCAACTGCATAATTCTTCTCTAGGACTGCCAGAGCAAAAGCCAGGCTACAATTAACACCTGGCAAAAGCAGACTCTTGGAATGCCTTGAGCTGCTTGTAAAAGACACTAATGTTCATAACCTAGCTAGAGCCTTACTATCACCTAAAGCTTACTTGGAATTTCCAAGTATGAAATTAAAGCCCCCTGAAGTGTAGCGATTGAGGATAACAGACCACCACTTTGTCATCTAGCAGGATCGTCTTTATATGTTTCTTCTGTGTACAAGTTTTAGGATCAACTACACAGGCAGCCAGTAGGAGAGAGAAAGTAACCACACAAAAACAAGAAGAGTAGAGCCAATGTTTCTAGCTCTTATCATTCATCCCACACACATTCACAGCCCAGTTTTCTGGGCTGTACGTCAAAGCATAGGTATTTACAGCTGGACTTGATCCTTTGGTATGCTCTTTCCCATGGCAGAAGAGCTGTTAGTCAAGGTAAGAATGGCCCAAGCAGGCTGCTGCTTCTACATGAAGAAACAGAAGTGCTTTTATTTATTAGAGAACACAGTTCTCCTGTAGTCTCACAATGGCAACCTGTTACAAACTGCAGGAGAAGCAGTCTGTTGTTGCATGGACATTGACAGTGTAAGTGGTCAGGATCCTTGTGTTAACCTTGGAGTCAGCTGCTTCCATAGAACCTGCAGTATGAAACTTCAGCTCATGACTATCACACCAAAAACTGTAACCCCATAAAGCAACACAGATCCCAACAGCTTAAATAAAAAAGAAATACATTTTGTTTTGTCCAAGTACATATAAATAAGTCTGTTGAAAGATGAAATAAAAAAATTCCTTTACTCTTTACCCGTCCAAATGCATCCAGTGTTACACTGTGAGGAATCTTGAACTGACCAATGCCGCTCCCATTTGTTCCAGTCAGCCATATCTCTTTGTAGTCTAAACAGTGAGCACCATGAAAAATAAATGTAAAAAAAAAAACAAACTGTGAGAAAACAACAAATAAACCAGCTTTTAAGTCATTCTCTTGCAAAGTTACTTTGTGTAATTTGTAAAAGGGGAAATTTCCAAACTGTTTAAACACAGTACTCCCAATACATAAATCTGAGAAAAGACATGACTATTACAGTGACTACTGGATTGTTATTAGTGGTTTCAGGATTATGGTTACAGAAATGTAGCAACTAATACACAAGGGCCATAACCCAAGGTTTTGTTAAGCACTGAATTTAAAATAATAAAAAAAGGAAAAAAATAGGATGGCTGATTATGCTATTGTTTCCTAAATTGATTTTTAACATTTGTTACCTGAAGTTTTTACTTTTAACAATTTACCATTTTGCAAACTATGTATTAGGAAACTATCTGCTTTATGATAGCACAACAGAGAAACAGGAGCTCCTCCACTTATTCCAGCTGTGACATGTGCAGACTCCTTAGTCACTGCCCTAAATGAGGAGTATGAGCGAGCTAATTAGAATCACAGAACTATTTAAGTATAAAAGTCCTCCAGACACTGCCTAGTCCAACCTGCTCCTCAAAGCAGGACTAGCCTTGATAAAAATATCCAACTCTGAAGTTAGATCAGGTTGCTCATAACTCATCACCTTTTCACCACATCTAAAGGAATGGAGAGTGCAAACCATCTTTGGGCCACCCTGTCATTAACTGTCTGACCACTCTTACTCTGAATGTTTTCTAACAAAAATTAAATTGAAATTCACCCCTCTTGAATCTTTTGCTCAGTGTTCCTCATTCTTCACTGTGTATCTCCAAGAAACATGTGGTTCTGTGTTCTCTATAGCCTCCTTTTACTGACTTGAAGACAGCAATAAGAATCCCCCTTAGCTTTCTTTCTTGGAGACTGAACAAAGTCACACTCTCAGCCTCTTCTCACAAATGACTAGAAGATTTCTTCTGAAGTGACAAGCAATAAAACAGGATTTGATTCATTAAGGTCTTGAAACTAAAGTTAAATGACAGTTCTGCCTAGTATTTGCTTAAAAGTTTTCCCAAGCCGTGTTGTTTCAAATGCAGTTTTCAGTGGTCAACTACTGCAACAGTTCATTTTTCCATACCATCTGATAGTTTGAGCAATCTGTTGTTCATTCCTCCATCTCCATCAACAACATAGATTTCTCCAGTTTCCTCCACAAAGATCTCTGCTGGCTGATCAAATTGCAGGGGAATCAAACTTGAACCAGCATTACCCGGTGTGCCCAAGACCTGCATAAGTTTACCCAAAGGACTGTACTGTTTCACTGTGTGTCCGTATTTCCCTGAATCAAGGAAAAAAAAAATGCAACAATGTCTCAACAAAACAAAATGTAAGTATTAAAACTGACTGGAGAGATTGAAAAAGAAAATATGATACTCAGAAGTGGTATTAATACATCTAACAGACAAAACTCTATTATGAGATTACAACAGTGGGTTAGTAAATCCACAGGCTACAACAATATTCATCCATTGTATCAGGACCACTAAACCTAGGTCTAGCCAGAAGGCTTTTTTCCCTGATACTTCTGGGCAGCAGAGAGAGTGCTGACTGAGCTCAGCAGCTGTAAGCAAACACAGAGCACAACTCAAGAAACTTCAGACTATTTTGTGCAGCACCCAAGAAGTTTGTTCCTGGCAAGAAAAGCACAAATCTGTCCCAGAATTGTGTGAAAGACCTAAATAAGTGAGTTGTTTAAAGCAAAATCTGCAGTACTACATTTTCTTCCCCACCTAATATTTCTCATATTACCACCATGCATACCTGTTCCAACATCTGTGATCCATACTGAACTTCCAGTTGCAGTGTTCCATACAAAGATACCATGAGGCATTTCAACTGTATCATTCCAGGCGTGAAGAAAATAGCCTTCTTCTGAGAATACAAGTACCTTAGGCACATTGTCTCCCCGCTGAAAAGGCAAAAAAAGTGCTAAAGAAAACACATTAAGTAAGTAATCTTATCATTTAAAATTCCTCTTTGTGAAGTTTTTGCAATGTTTCCTGAACCGTAAGAATCTCCTGATGTCATTGTCCACCAGAACTCTTTTTCCAGCTAGAAAAGGAAAAAGAGTTAAGAGTCTAAATTTAGCATTAGAAACCTTCCAGTCAGTCTAGACTTTAACCTTACATCACAGAGTCCAGCTTTCAGAGCAGCCAGGTGCCTGCAGCTATCTTGGTCTTCGGTTTGAACTGTGATTTTGTGCTCCTGCTGAAAAGCATGCCCAGTGGAACATGGACATGAAAAACTGCAACAGTGCTTATTAGCTGCATGGCACTCAAGTACTCATACTGTACTGTACAAGAAATTCCTACCACATCCCATGGAGAGAATGTCTTATCCATGGCCTAGAGATAGTCACACAGGGAACTGGGTAGAGGAAATAATTTGCCTCCAGTTACTCTATCTGGTTGAAAAAGCTGTGTGGTTTTGATTTCATGGGACAAGGCCTCAAAGAATGGAAGATTCAGTTGCCCCAGAATCACATTTTATCTTACAGCTAAGGGAAGAAGCTGCTGTAACTCAGTTAAGTTGGATCATGCATTCATACCACAGAAACTTAATGCTTTAAAAAAAAAACCCCATGAACAAATGTACCAGAACTCCTTTTAAAAAGAGATGTAGCAGAGACATCTCTGCTTATATTTTCTCTGAGTTTGATACAATAATTATTCACACATGTATATAAAAATGTAAATATATAAAAATAAATGTACACATATATATCCTAATCTTAACCAGATGCTTTGAAGGCAAAAATACACAAGAACAACAGAAAGAAATACAGTATTCCCACTCACTTGTCCTACATAGACCAAACCATGCAGAGAGTCAACAGCAACACAAAATGTTTGGCCAGTGAAGTGTTCTGGAGTTTTAGGCCAGCCTATGTCCAGCTTGTACATCTGTTGCTCTCCCCTCCAAGGAGAGAAGTACTCTGCTTTTAAAACCTGAAAATACAAAATAAATATATAGTAGTCAAATTCCATGAGGGTGGGATCAAAGGAAACAACAGTTGAAAGTAACTGTGTGCTGAAGCATCATAAATTCATTTATTCAATTTAAATTAACAAGACAGATTAACAGAAGCAGGCTTGTAGCCAGGGGTTTGGACTGCAAGTGGGAAAACTTCAACAAACTGATCAAGCTAATCAAGTCCTTTGGATTGGGCAGCTCTGGAATTAGAAGGCAAAACACACACCCCGAAATTTCTTACACTAGAGTTGCTGTTGCTATCTGTAAGTCCCACTCCAGAAGAAGGGAAATAGTAGAGAAGGTTCCAAATGCACCAGATTCAGTAGCCACTTCAAGATGTGGAAAATAGGAAAATGAAAAAAAGTAGAGGTCAAGAAAGAAAACTACACCTTGGAAATGAGGAAGTGTAAAATGCCACAGTCAGACTCGTGTCAACGTATACATTTTAAACGAAAATGGAGAAAAATAATCTTCCACTTTCTTGTTCTGTTTTTCCAGCAAAAGAGTGGAAGCTAAGCAATGCTGTAAGGTAAGCATTGAAAAGAGCACTCAGCACAGAGCTAACAAGTAACGCGGTGACTCTGACGGCCCACGGCCACCTGACACTTCTGTTCCTCGCCCTGCCGGGACCAGGGGACACAGAGCTGCGGAGAGACAGGCTGGGCTATCATGAAGGAAAACCGAGAGCAATCAAGCAAGGAGAAAACCTGTCAGTATCAAGTGGGAAGTTATTCACCCACAGACTCCTTTTTCCTCGCTTGGGCGCAGCACACCGCCTGGAGCCCCCTGGCAGGGGCCGCCCCGCGCAGGCATTATCTCAGCGGGGCTGCGAAGCCGCGCAGTGCCGCAGCCTCCGCCTGGAACCCCATCAGCCACAAGCGGCGCGGGAGGCACCGAGCGCCACCGGGTCCCGGGGCGCCGCCCGCACCCCCCGCCCAGCCGGCTCCGGTCCCGCCGCCCCGGGCGCGCCCTTCGCAGCCGAGCCCTCCCCGCTGTCCGCCCTAACCGGAGGCCCTGGCACGAAGCCCTGGCCGGCCGGCGCGCACCTGGGAGCCGCCGAGCAGGGCCAGCAAGGCCAGCAGGGCCAGAAGCGTCCCGGCCATGGCAGCCCCGGGCCCCCGGCCGCTCCCGCCTCCCGGGGGCGGGGCCGGTTGCCACGGCAGCCACGTGGCCACCGCCCCTCCCACGTCGCCCCGGTGGCTGCTGCTCCCCGCGCCGTGCCGGGCCCGGGACTAGGGGCGGCAGCGCGGGCACGGCGCGGGGCGGGCGCGGTGGTGCTCCGAGGGAGCGCTCAGCGCTTCGGCGCGGCGCCGGGAGCTGGGTGAGGGGCGAGTCCGCCCGGAGTTCCCGCCGCTTCTGCACAGGCATCGCTGTCGTCGCGCAGCGTAGTAAAGGGCCTTCTCTCGGCGCTGTGATGCCATAGGGGCGCGACGGCGGGGAGGCGGGACCGGCGGAGGGGGTGCGCTGTCTTGGGGTTCACGCCGCTCCCGGGCCGCCTTCCTCACCTGCCCCGCCTGCCCCGGGGTCCGCCCGAGCTCTGCCCGCCGGGATCGCGGGGCGGCGGCGCCGCGAAAG